>NC_054708.1:77363447-77382986 GCF_016097555.1 Gigantopelta aegis
TATCTCACACACTGGTATTATGTGTGGTACATACCGACAGCTATCTCACACACTACATACCGACAGCTATCTCACACACTGGTATTCTGTGTGGTACATACCGACAGCTATCTCACACACTGGTATTCTGTGTGGTACATGCCGACAGCTATCTCACACACTGGTATTCTGTGTGGTACATACCGACAGCTATCTCACACACTGGTATTCTGTGTGGTACATACCGACAGCTATCTCATACACTGGTATTCTGTGATACATACCGACAGTTATCTCATACACTGGTATTATGTGTGGTACATACCGACAGCTATCTCATACACTGGTATTCTGTGGTACATACCAACAGCTATCTCATACACTGGTATTATGTGTGGTACATACCGACAGCTATCTCATACACTGGTATTATGTGTGGTACATACCGACAGCTATCTCATACACTGGTATTCTGTGTGGTACATACCGACAGCTATCTCACACACTGGTATTCTGTGTGGTACATACCGATAGCTATCTCACACACTGGTATTCTATGTGGTACATACCGACAGCTATCTCACACACTGGTATTATGTGTGGTACATACCGACAGCTATCTCATACACTGGTATTATGTGTGGTACATACCGACAGCTATCTCACACACTGGTATTATGTGTGGTACATACCGACAGCTATCTCACACACTGGTAGGTACTGGGTTCGGATCCTAGTCGAGGCATGGGATTTTTAATCCAGATACCGACTCCAAACCCTGAGTGAGTGCTCCGCAAGGCTCAATGGGTAGGTGTAAACAGACCAGTGGTCCATAACTGGTTCAACAAAGGCCATGGTTTGTGCTATCCTGCCTGTGGGAAGCGCAAATAAAAGATCCCTTGCTGCCTGTCGTAAAAGAGTAGCCTATGTGGCAACAGCGGGTTTCCTCTAAAAACAGTGTCAGAATGAACATATGTTTGACGTCCAATAGTCGATGATAAGATAAAAAAATCAATGTGCTCTAATGGCGTCGTTAAATAAAACAAACTTTACTTTTTCGGTGTGGTACATACTGACAGCTATCTCACACACTGGTATTATGTGTGGTACATACCGACAGCTATGTCACACACTGGTATTCTGCGTGGTACATACCGACAGCTATCTCACACACTGGTATTCTGTGTGGTACATACCGACACATATCTCACACACTGGTATTCTGTGTGGTATATACCGACAGCTATCTCACACACTGGTATTCTGTGTGGTACATACCGACAGCTATCTCACACACTGGTATTATGTGTGGTACATACCGACAGCTGTGTCAGACACTGGTGTTATGTGTGGTACATACCGACAGCTATCTCACACACTGGTATTATGTGTGGTACATACCGACAGCTGTGTCATACACTGGTGTTTTGTGTGGTACATACCGACAGCTATCTCACACACTGGTATCATGTGTGCTACATACCGACAGCTGTGTCATACACTGGTATTATGTGTGGTACATACCGACAGCTTTGTCATACACTGGTATTATGTGTGGTACATACCGACAGCTATCTCACACACTGGTATTATGTGTGGTACATACCGACAGCTGTGTCATACACTGGTATTATGTGTGGTACATACCGACAGCTATCTCACACACTGGTATCATGTGTGGTACATACCGACAGCTGTGTCAGACACTGGTGTTATGTGTGGTACATACCGACAGCTGTGTCAGACACTGGTGTTATGTGTGGTACATACCGACAGCTATCTCATACACTGGTATTATGTGTGGTACATACCGACAGCTGTGTCATACACTGGTGTTTTGTGTGGTACATACCGACAGCTATCTCACACACTGGTATCATGTGTGCTACATACCGACAGCTGTGTCATACACTGGTATTATGTGTGGTACATACCGACAGCTTTGTCATACTCTGGTATTATGTGTGGTACATACCGACAGCTATCTCACACACTGGTATTATGTGTGGTACATACCGACAGTTGTGTCATACACTGGTATTATGTGTGGTACATACCGACAGCTATCTCACACACTGGTATCATGTGTGGTACATACCGACAGCTGTGTCATACACTGATCGTCTGCATAAGCGTACGAGACGGGCGGGGACGGGGTGTTAATAGAGATGTGCTAAACTAAGACCTCTTTTTTCACCCAATATAATGTAGCCCTTTTGTAGAGCGCTCGTCTAAGGTGTGATAGATCGCAGGAAATGCACCTAGTCTATGGCCTTGCGTGTTTCTCGTAACAACCATTGCCCCATATAGACATACATATACACATATTCAATGACACACACACACACACACACACACACACACACACACACACACACACACACACATACATACATACACACACACACACACACGTACATATATATATATATATATATACTTTTTTTGAAGAGTATATATATATACTCTTCAAAAAATGTAGGGGTACGTGAAATATTAAAACATACGTTTTGACCACAGGCATCCTAGTAAAAAACGTTCAGGTGTTTATTAACACACCGAAACACATTCCATAGTTTGCACATGCATCACGCAATTTCCCCGTACACATGCGTGGGGTGTCATTCTCGACTTTGACAATTTCCAGGAAGGTCCATTAATCACTGTGGAACATTGTTTCTGTCAATCTTTTTCATTCTGTTGATCGTACAGTTGTTATTGTTTTGTTTTTTGTCATTTTTATTTTTGAATATGCGATTTACTGATAAAAAACCCCGTCAACTGTTATATTTCAAATCTGACCCCAATCGTCCTTCAAGATCTTTGGTGATCATAAAACCTACTGTAATACTGAACTACCTATATATACACATACACATACACACACACACACACACACACACACACACACACACACACACACACACACACACACACACACATATATATATATATCATATAATATCTTACATTGTCAGTGCAAACAAAGTATGTGATATTTTTCAGATCACATACTGTAAGAATTTGATAACTTTGTAAATTAGATGTAAATTAATCGGAACTAGGTTTATTGACATTTAAGCAAACGTACTAGGGTCACACTCTATAATTGACGTATGCATTCATAGTCATTAAATAAAAACATTTTATTAGGCAATTTTACACGGAATGCTCTCCAGCGTTCAGAAAACAAAAAGCGTTATGCACTAATTTATTTTGATATAAGGACATCCAAAATGACGTCATTCGAGTGTCTCTCTCTCTCTCTCTCTCTCTCTCTCTCTCTCTCTCTCTCTCTCTCTCTCTCTCTCTCTCTCTCTCTCTCTCTTTCTCTCTCTTTCTCACATTACGCTAAATAAATATTCGTACATTAAAAAAATATATATTTCTGGGGTTAACAGAAAAGAAAGAAAGAAAGATAGAAGGAAGGAAATAAAGATTGCATTTAAATATTAAATTTCAAAATGGAGAATAGTACACTTTGTATTAGTAATCCATCCTATAATATAACAAAAGAAAAAAGACAAATTAGCAAGGTTTATTTTCTAAGAAATCCATTTCCAAAGGAGCTATTTTTTCGTTTGCCATATTTTAATTCAAATAAAAAGGTCAAGCCAAGGGGTTCATTGCTTATTGAATGTTTCATAATTACAATTTTTAAAAAGTTTATATTTTTCGATATCAAATTTAGGTTTTAGCATATTTTAACGTTATTTATGTTTAATTTTTTTTCTGAATTTTCATACTGTAAATATAATATTAGATATTAATCAATTACAAAGCAACTGTTTTTGTTATTAGTCATACCAAGCATGATAATATATTTACTGAAGTTAATTACAATCTTTGTTTTACCATGATTTTACTTCTTTCAAAAGATTAAGAACAAATGTTTTAGTGTTTCTGGCAAATTATTACAAAAACTACAGACATTGGAGTCAGTGTAATGGATCATATGTAGAAACTTATTAGTCGTCAAGATTCTGCGCAAAATTCTATACTGAAACCATGTTACGGATGTAATTTTCACGTTACAAAACGGTATAGTATAAAACGTTTCCCATTAATGTAAGTCATGTAAAAGTGGTACTGAAAAATTAGCACGCAATTTAATAAGTCAAAATTATAAAGATGGCTGAATCAAAATGATAAACGTAAATTATTATATAACAGCTCTACAAAAATGCTTGTATTCGACATATATTTACGTTATATATTTATGTTGATAGTTTTCACCTTCTTCAATCCATTTAGATCTTGATTTTATGTAATGACCTTAAAGTTTTTCTTTTCTCAATTCTAATAAGTCTTTTTTTTTTCTTTTCTTTTTTTTACTTTCAATGGTTTCTAAGTCGTATAAATTTTCAACTTCTTCTAATGTTTAAATTTCATCACACAGTTTTTATTCTGATTCATTATGTTTTGTTTGTTTGTTTGTTTGTTTGTTTTGTTGTGGGTTTTTTTCTTGGGGGGGGGGGTTGGGGGGGAGGGGTTATAAACCGAAAAAGCTATTGTTTTACAAATTGCAGTTCCTCATTTGAAACCATGTTTAGATTTTTAGAATCATAAACTGGGACAGCATACTGACATTTTACTGTATTAATTTCCTCTTTTATGACGTTTACATACTCTTTGTCCGTTAATAATGAATTATTAAATTTCAAAAGTCCTCTGCCTTTTTTTTATTGGATTTAGAATTAACAATAAAACTAAACTTGAATGATGTGATCTATAACTATTTTCAACAAGCATTTTGAGAGTACTGCTAAAGCAATACATGTCCCTTTCCGGGCCCAACTATTTTTTGCATCTCCTAAATTCAAGGGCTAAAACTCTGAAAAGTGGGTAAATCACCATGAAACTTCAACTTGATCTGTAAAGCTATATACAGACGATAAAGCTATATACAAAATTTCATCTTGATATCTCCAGGCATTGCAAAAATTCGGAAAACAAATACAGACATCTCCTAAATTCAAGGGTTATAACCCATAATGGGTAAATCACAATGAAAGACAAACTTGATCTGTAGCAGTACGTGATAAACATATACACACAATTACAGCTCAATATTTAAATGCTCCTGAAAAAAAGTCTGGAAAACAAATTTTCACATCTCCTAAGTTCAAGGGCCATAAATTCATCAAACATGGGTAAATCATCATGAAAATTTATCTGTAACGGTATATACAAAATTTCAGCTCAATATCTCAAAGCCTTCTGAAAAAAAAACCCCACAACAAACAACACCCCCCCCCCCCCCCCCCCCCCCCCCCCCCCCCCCAAAAAAAAAAAAAAAAAAACACACCCGGAAAACATATATGGGACAGACAGACAGACAGACGGCGATGAAACCTATAGTCCCCTTCGGTTGGACCGGTATGGGCCTAATTAACACATGTTCAACAAAAGACATTAGGTTATCAGATAGCAAGAAATAGTCTAACCAAACTTGTTTAACTAGATTGTTTCCTCCAAGTACATCTTCTTAAGTGAGGAATGAATTAATGAATGTTTAACGACACCCCATCACGAAAAATACATCGGTTATTGGGTGTCAAACTGTGGTAATGGAAAAACAATGTGTTGATCAACATCAATATAAAAATTCTACAGTTAAAATAAAACACAGTGTAAAGAACTGTACAAAAATACAAATATCACAGATAGATCAAATGAAAATTTAGAGTGAAAGTCAGTATCACGTAAAGATTGTAAAACTAATTCTGGATGGAATCGAAATGATTCCATCACATTTGTTTGTCTAAAGTGAGAATGTAATTCTCTAAATGGACCCTTAAGATCAAATGTTTCTATGTATTCCAAAAGGTTGTTCTGTGATTTTGGGTTGTTGACGTTTGTATAATTCTTAGTGTCTAACATTTGATATAATACCAAATTAAAATATCCACACAGTATATAACTTTCATGTTCGAATTCTTCAATATATTCTAGAATATTTTGGGGAAAAAATAGGATCATCTTGAGTCGATCAAGTATTTTTTTCTGAAGACATTTCATTAGTAATACGTCAAATGGAAGGAATCGTGTCATAAGAAGGCCTCAATGGAAATGTATTAAAGTCCTGCAGCAGAGGCTGGAAAAGACCCTTGTTTTTTTTAGTAACTGGGACCGGAAGTATAACATTTGTTACTGTGGCTGAAATCAATCTCTAGGGTGTGCAGTTCATAAAAATATAAGAAGACATTTTCTAAAGTTGGTGCGAACAAGATCATTAAAACTGTATATTCTCAGAACTACAGCACTTAGAAATGTGATCTTGGTGTCAAAACAGATGTTTATGGGCACAATGAGTTCAATAAAACTGTTTCTAATACTGTCAGATATTGTGCTGACTAATGGCTGACTAAACGGACGATAATTATGGTATGAAAACCTAAAAATATTTGTAACATGACTTAGAAAAAACCTAATTGTATGTCAAAATTTAGTTTTAGATTGTTGATAAGTTTAGTTAGCATGTGTTAAAACTTATTAAAATAAAATATAACTGCAAATTGAAAATAATTGTATAAAATAATAGATCAAGATATCGACATATGTCATACTATTGATCAATGGTTCTTCAGAAAAAGAGTGTTGTTGTAATTATACACCTATCAGCACCCACAAACACCTAACCACTAAAGCCTGAAAAAATAATCAACTGGATGAATTAGCGAGTGTATGTTTAAATGAATGAATGTTTAGTAAAAATCCAGCACAAAAAACCGTAAGGGTTGTTCACAAATCGACCAGAATGTGTTGTACTTAATACACAGTACATACTACTCAGAGATTCACTCTCAACTGACAGGACGCGCGGTCGGTTTGGGATCGATCCCCGTCGGTGGGCTCATTGGACTATTTTTCGTTCCAGCCAGTGCACCACGACTGGTATATCAAAGGCTGTGGGATGGTGCATATAAAAGATCCCGTGTACTAATAGAAAAATGCAGTGTGTTTCCTCTCTAAAACTATATGTTAAAATTACCAAATGTTTGACACCCACTAGCCAACGATTTATAAATCAATGTGCTCCAGTGATGTTGAACAAAACATTCATGAACTCCACTGACATAAATTGTGTTGGTGGATCTACACATGCAACAAAATCATCTGGTGCATCCCTTGGATACATCTGCCTGCTGCTGTGCAAGGTTGTCCAATATCAAGACATGAACACTTTAAAGTACATGTGTATATAAAAAGGGCCAATCGGTGAACACCAGGATACTCAGGAAGTTTGATTCAATTAATGCATTTTCATTCCTAAAAGAATATTTCCTGTACTCTCAAGTTGGGAACGACTAAAACTGTTCAACTTTCTTCATTATTATGAAGTATACTTAGTGTTTCCCATGACTCTAGAAAGAGCTCGCAGTGTCGTAGCCAGTTATAGGCAGGATGCAGAAATCATATTACAGTTCTGCATACACTTTAGCTGGTCATACATAGCAAATGCTGGTTTATACCAGGTATGACTGGAATATGTCCTTTCATTGCATGTGAGGGGATACACAAGTATTTTCTATACTCAACTATACTCGTACTACGATAATACAGAAGCAATACGAGAACATCACTGCCTATTTAATATGTGATAGATCACACCATTATTTGTTATTTAAATTTGTCTCCTACAATTTAGGAATTATTGATCAAATATCCCATAAGTCACGATGGAATTCACCAAATAAGCTACCCAAAATGAAGACAACTTTAATCTACATAGCAGTGACGACTACCGGCTGATGACATCGCGAGATGTCAACACACCCAACATTCCCAGTCTGGAGCTCGACGCGGTAAGACGTGTTTGTTTCGCTTGTGCACACTGCACGTGCTTTCGTGTGCTCGACTCGGGGATCCTTCATTTGGTTGTTTTTGTCAGCGAAATGAAGTTTTCTACTGGGATGTATGCGGCCATTGAAACTGATTGGACGCTGGAACGCTTCTCGTTTCGACAGCCTGCACCACCAGGTTGGATTCTTTTTAGCGAGATTCCTTGCCTCCACGTCATTTCTCCGGCTGACTATGTCGACTTGTTTTTTCGTGACTCGTATGGCGGCCATTCTGCAGAATGCCACGGTTGTTCGCGTTTAGTCTTTACATGTCCGAGCCTGTCCTAGCAGCACTGGAAGAGTGACCGCCCCACTCTAAGAAGAAATAGGAAGCGGGGTGGGCCCCTACTACTCTTTTCTAGACTTTACTTTGCTTTATAGTGATACCATCTCGTATCCTCCGGAGTCGGGCGCGTCTGCACCACTATTAGTCCATGAGCCAGACCCCAAAATTTCACGTATTGGTACCACTCGGGTGGGCAAAGTCTACCAATGTTTTTCTGAAAGCCCTATGCCTATAGATAACGAAATCACTTGATAGACCTCCAGAACTCACAGCTTAATGGTTGTATTCACACTTTGAAGTAAGGCGCTTGTGTGAGTTTGGATCAGTTCAACTGTGGGGTAGGGCAAATGTAAAATAGAATTTCTTGATGACCAATGGTCCGTTTTTCACAAATTACCCATCAAAATGTTTGTCTTGATGGATGCTACAGTTTGAGGTCTCGTGCAATTACGTTCATTAAGTAGGTCACCAGAGGTCAAAAGGTCACAAAATTTGACATATGCCCAGAATTTGGAGACCGGACAGAAAATACTCTATAAAACCCATATGCATCAGATTATGTTCACTTAAATTGATTTATTGATTAGCCTAAGCAATACAAAAGTGATTTTAAGTGTCAAATGAGGGATGTTCTATGTAGTTACGTAATGGTCACAAACGTTATTTGCCGTTCTTTTGAAATGCATGTTTTTTGGTGCAAAATCCAGATATTACTCTTCATCCATAATATTTTGTTATAATAACCACTTCATTCAACACTGACTAACATGTTGGTTCTGATATGTGTCAAAATGTATTTTACACTGTTACACTTGCATATAATTATGACGAGGGTCACCCAAAGGTCATGAAAGTAGGTAATCTTTCAGTGGTAGAGTTATCCGATAGGAACGCTTCATATTCCCATTACATTTTGCCTAAATCTTGGTTTGATAAGCATTGCCAACTAACTTTGGTGATTTCTACACATTCACCCTCTGGCTCAGTCCCTTCCTACTTGATACATACAGCAGTGCCTTCACCTACTAGACCGGTTGTGAACTAAATGGTACTTGTCTTCTTTTCACAATAACTAATTGCATGATGAAGAAGGTGTTTGCTGAAATGTTTGCTTGGTCTTGAAAGTATGGTTGTAGCCTTTGACCAAGCCCTCCATGCATAAACTATGGAAATCATATGGAAGCAAAGGGAAATATTCTCTGACATTGTTCCGCGGATGGGGGTGTTTCATACTGTGTGCGTTGTACTTGGAATCACTGGAAAGCGCTTCCGAGATGCAGGGTTGAAAGACCTGTGCATCGAATCCGGTGTCATAAAAAGATTTACAGAGACCCTTTCGAATCCATCCTTTGAGACACTGGCTATCTATTTCCAGGAGTATCTAGACCAGCTTCTTATGAATGGAGGAGACCTGGCAGATTTCTGGATGACCTTGCTCAAATGTTGAACCTGTTGCGTGGTTCAAGAGAGGGTGATTGTTACTGCATCTGTCTGTCATTCATGACCTTATACCATCGTGTTTTGCTTATGACAGACAGAATCATGCCTGCTACTTGTCATGCTATTATGCTGAAATGAAGAAGTTTTATGACCCCTTGAAGAAGCAGAACCTGAAGATTTTCAGTGATGTGAAGGTCAAGAAAACCTATAATACTGGAGGAAGGCAGGTAATTGTGAAAGCAGCTCGCAACTTAAATGATCCTAATAGGGCGGGCGCAGAAAGTTAACATGAGGGATGTCTCATTCCCTCCTCTAGGTCCAATACCATGGGCACTAGCTACACCTGAGGGAACCCTCAGAAAGACCAGCAAACCTGCTCTGGCAAAAAAGCAGAAAAAGGACTTGTCTCCGGCGAAAGGTCTACCTGGAAATTGTGCAAGTATCATCGATGGGATGGCACTACTTCAATGTTCAGAGGCAAATCATATGTACTTTAGTGATGTTTCAAAAACAGATATTTTTCAAATGCTCTAAGGGGGGGGGGGGGGGGGGGGGGGGGGGCAGAAATAATCGAATAGACATTGCGTTTGACAGATACCGAAACGAGTCAATCAAAAATGCCAAGAAAGTAAACCGAGGAGCACTGACAGGGATTTTGTTCAGGACAATAGAACCTGGCCACAGAATAAAACAATGGAGAAACTTCCTTTCTAACCTGTTGCAAGGGGTTAACAGAGGACTATGTGAGTGACGTTGAAGCTCTGAGATCGGGACAGGAGGAAGCGGACACTCTCCTAATGTTATATGCCATACACTGTTCGAACTCTGGTTACAGGTCGGCTGTGGTTGTTTCTGAGGACACGGACGTATTCGTTCTTTGTATCGCATTCGCAGACCATGTTGCGTGTCCATTGTACGTGAAAAGTGTTTCGCAGACACAGGTACAGTATGTAGAAGTTGAGAAGGTGGCTCAAATGCTCGGTCGTGAAAAATGCAAAGCACTATTTGGGCTCCATGCATTCAGTGGTTGCGATACGGTGAGTGCCTTTGCCGGTCGAGGATAATTATCATATCTCCACTTCATGAGTACTGAACACAGGGAAACGCTTGCACAACTCGGTACCAACTGGAGCCTGTCAGATGACTTATTCAACAGGTTGGAATCGCTAACTTGCCGTATCTACAGTGCAAGGTCTACTACAGAAAATGTCAATGACCTGCACTTCAGTATCGTCTGCGCCAAGAAAGGGGAAGTTGATTCATGGCAACTTCCGCCCTGTTCCTCTTCCTTGAAGAATCATTGCAAACGTGCAAATTACCAATGTGCAATTTGGAAGAGGAGCTTGGATGTCTTTGCAGAGATTTCTGACCCCGTTGGCAATAGTTGGTCAAAGGAGGGGAAGAGTTAGTAATTGACTGGGGAGATGGTTTGCCTGCTCCAGAAGCAGTGATGGAAATGCTGTCCTGTACATGTTCTAGAGAGTGCTTGGTGGATAGTTGCACATGCCTTCAGAACAAGATGAAATGCATCTACTTGTGTAAGCTAGCTACATGTGCCAATCAGATGCCTGAGGACGATGAGAAAGAAGTTGACTTTTCTGAGGATGACGAAGGCGAGGAAGAGGACAATTCCGATGTTGACTTGGATGATATTTAAATCACAAACACTCTCATTACTCAGGTGAATAATAATTAAATCATTGATCAATAACAATCACAGTCTTGATGTGAAAGTGCTATCAGTATTTGACTTAACTGCGAACCTATCTTTGAAGTAGTTGAATAAATAACCAAGCATTTCTATACCGGATAACTCTACCATTGAACGATGACCTATTTTCATGACCTTTGGGTGACCTTCATCATAATTATATGCAAGTGTAACTGTGTGAAATACACCGTGACACATGTCAGAACCAACATATTAGTCAGTGTTGAATGAAGTGGTTATTATAACAAAATATTATGGATGAAGAGTAATATCTGGAGTTTACACCAAAAAACATGCATTTCAAAAGATCGGCAAATAACGTTTGTGACCATTACGTAATTACATAGAACATCCCATGTTTGACACTTAAAATCACTTTTGTATTGCTTTCGCTAATAAATAAATCAATTTAAGTGAAAATAGTCTGATGCATATGGGTTTTATAGAGTATTTTCTGTCAGGCGTCCAGATTTTGGGCATATGTCAAATTTTGTGACCTCTTGACCTCTGGTGACCTACTTAATGAACGTAATTGCACGATACCTCATTTAAACTGTAGTACCCATCAAGACAAACATTTTGATGGGTAATGTGTGGAAAACGGACAATTGGTCATCAAGAAATTATATTTTACATTTGCCCTACCCCACAGTTAAACTGATCCAAACTCACGCAAGTGCCTTACTTCAAAGTGTGAACACTATCACTAAGCTGTGAGTTCTGAAGGTCTATCAAGTGATTTTATTATCTATGGGTATAGGACTTTCCGAAAAACATTGGTAGACTTTGCCCACCCAGGTGGTACCAATATCTAGTCTGGCTCATGGACTATATACCAATCTATGACGACTGGACTATACCCTAGTCTGATACTCTCTCTCGTTCAGACGGATCCGGTTTCTCAAGATCTGTATTTCAGCACAGCACTACACCTTCAACGTCTAATGACTGTCAATCTATGGGTTTTCTTGACGGGATGCAACCCATCTCGTCCCTATAAGCTATGCACCCAAATGGCCTTAACGAAGCCACTCACGTGGACATATCGATCGGACTTTAAACTTTTAGACCGGCCTCGGTGGCGTCGTGGTTAGGCCATCGGTCAACAGGCTGGTAGGTACTGGGTTCGGATCCCAGTCGAGGCATGGGATTTTTAATCCAGATACCGACTCCAAACCCTGAGTGAGTGCTCCGCAAGGCGCAATGGGTAGGTGTAAACCACTTGCACCAACCAGTGATCCATAACTGGTTCAACCAAGGCCATGGTTTGTGCTATCCTGTCTGTGAGAAGCGCAAATAAAAGATCCCTTGCTGCTAATCGGAAAGAGTAGCCCATGAAGTGGCGACAGCGGGTTTCTTCTCAAAATCTGTGTGGTCCTTAACCATATGTTTGACGCCATATAACCGTAAATAAAATGTGTTGAGTGCGTCGTTAAATAAAACATTTTTTTTTTTTTTTTTAATTTTAGATCTACGTTAAACATTTTATGTGGAAATTACTTTTTAAAACAAATGTTATTAAATAGTCCGATCCTCTCTTCTTTCTCTTATTTAATTTTGGACTGTCCTTCTAAAATGCTTCAGATGGAAAGAAATAAGGGATTGGATGTTTATGTTATATAATTTGAATTCACTATACAGTTAGAAATGACACAAGAAAACCTGAACTTTAAGTTGTTGTATTGAATATTAATAACGGTTGTGTCCCCCCATACACCCGCGCAACTTCAGCACAACGTCGGGGCATACTTTGAATGAGAGTACGGATGGTAGCTCTTGGAATGTTGTGCCACTCGTCTCGGAGAGCCAAGAACAGTTGATTCACGTTTTGGGGCGCAATGGGGCGTTCACGAACACGACGACCCAAAACATCCCACAAATGTTCTATTGGATTCAGGTCTGGACTTTTTGCTGGCCAGGGTAAAGTTTGGATATTGGCATTTCTTAAGCAGTCTACTGAAACACGGGCTATGAGAGGGCGTGCATTATCATGCTGGAACTCAAAGTTGCGTCCAACCCTGCGTGAAAACGGTATCACTACCGGCTGCAAAATGTCGTTCCTGTATCGAATACCAGTGACTCTTCCATCAAGCCGTATCAGATCTGTCCTGTTGTCGTAGATTATCCCGCCCCACACCATTACAGAACCACCCCCGTATCTGGCATGTTCTTTAATGGTGCATGCAGTGTATCGCTCATTAAGACGGCGCCAAACAAGCAATCTTCCATCAGCATAGTCAAGATTGAAGGGAGACTCATCACTAAACATTGTACAACGCCAATGACGTAGTTGTCGTACCCCATATTGACGCACCCACTGTAACCTCAATCGTTTGTGTTGGGCTGTCATCTTGATTCCAATAACTGGTCGTCGACTTTTTAACCTGGCTTCTTTCAGTCGATTGCGTACTGTTCGGTCGCTGATTCTTAGCCGACATATAGCCCTGAATTCAACATTTATTTTAGACGATGGCTTAAATCTGTCCCGTAAAGCAATCAGGTGAATCTGACGGACCTGTCGAAGGGTGGTGAGTTTACGTCTTCCTCGACCAGGTCGCATTGTCACGTTGTCAGTTTGTCGGTACAGGTTCAATAACCTTAATATCACGCTAATTGACTTCCCAAGAGCCCAATCTAATTGCTTTTCGTACCATTTTTTTCTAAAAATTGTCCCATTTCAAAACCTAAACTGTAATCTCCATACAACAATAACTTATATACCCGAAAGAACATTGTGGAAAAATCGTGGAAACATATTCTGCACGTGCATTACATTACAGGGAGTGAGTTTAGGCTCAATCAATAGCGTTGAAATTGTATGGGAGTTAATGCAAAACGCGCAATCATGACCCTATTTACTGATAGTAGAAAAACGATCCCTTATTTCTTTCCATCAGTATATATATATATATATATATATATATATATATATATATATATATATTCGGCCGAGCAGTCAATTATTTTAATTTTTGGCTCTTAAATTCTCTCTTTTACTAACTGCTATTTTAAAAATTCTGCCCATTTTCAACTCTACCCTCCCCCTCCCCCCATCCCGAGTCAGGCCGCCGATCTTATTGAAGGTCGGACTCTGGATGGGCGTGTTCGAAGCCCTAGTGGTATATGAGCACGTTAAAGTAGTTATCTATCTATCTACCACACCCAAATGTGAGTTTGGAAATGCTGTCAAGAGTGGCTTTGAAAAGAAAAAATGTTTTATGGGCATGTGGTACCCAAGCTAATGAACCAAGTTTGATGTTACCCAGAATTGCTGAACAACCTGATACGAAAGTGACTGCCCATTTCTTGTGCTTCAAAGTGATCATACTTTGACAATGGATATCCATGCACAACATGTAAATGAAACAGATAATTATGTTGTGTGTAAAGATGATAGTGAGATGAAGCCGCCAGTGTACCAGGTGATAACTAGTATGCGGATATGAGGACGGTAGTATGTATAGCACTATGTACACAATTTATATATTACCCTCGGTGGTTTTCGTTTTATGGATTTGTTAACAATCATTCATTCATTCATTCATTTATTCATTATTAATTAATTCATGGTTTGACATTGTAGTTGTGGTCACTTGTGAGTGCTAATAGCGTTCTAATGACAACAATGCTTACTCAATGAGCAATCGATTGATCAGTGCTATAGCATATACACCACATCTTGATTATCATTTTAGACCAACAATTTTACGTTAAATTTTGTTTTAGTATTCTTCAAATCATGTCAACTAAACTTATCATCTATTAAAATTTAATATTTAACATAAAAGGTATCTTTTCAACGTAAATTATTAGATTTTCATGCCAAAAACACCGCAATTTTCGTCAGCCACCTTAACGGCTTGACAACCAATTATCTGATAGTATAACAAACCTTTTGGGTGAACTTATTGAATCCATAGACATCAGTTTTGACACCAAGATGACCTTTCCAAGTATTGTAGTTCTAACGATACACAATCTTGTTCGCACTAACTTTAAAAAATGTGATCTTATCTTTTCATGAACTCTATACCTCAGATATTAATTTTCACCATGGTGACAAATGTTTTACTTCTGGCCCCGGTACACTTCACTTTTGGGGGCCTCTGCTGCAGGACTACTAGCCGCGCGGGTAGAACTGCTAGGCGATGACCGCACTAATAGAAAGACAGCCTTATGCCAAAGCTACGTGTGTTTCGGGTTGTACTACTAAACGTTTCCTACGAGTGTCGAAGTGCTGTCATGGTGATCACGTAACACCAAAATATTTACGACTGCTTCGAGATACAAGCCCGTGATTAGAGGCAGGCGATTAGTGCCATACTTGTCGTCTGGCAGGCGATTCCGTGTAATGTGAACTGGCCGTAACCGTCTGTGTGGCTTCAAGGAATGCCTGTCCAACATCACGCCGTTTGGATTAACGTAGTCACTGCCTATTATTATAGGCTACAAACCAATGACGAGAGACCATATTAGCAATGGAACTAACTATAACTGGATTGCTGCAGTTAAAAATGTTTCAGATCATCTAGGAATGAGTAATATATGGCTATCACAAACCTTTCTATCTGTAAAATGGCTATCACAACAGATTAGCATACGACAAAACGACCAGTATTGACAAACATGGAAAAATAATATATCAGTCATCGAGAGGTAAAACCTACGAATATTTCAAAGAGCAACTAAATTTTGAAAATTATCTTAAAGGGATGCTCGCACAAGGCGTTTGGACTGGTATGCATATTCAACAATATATAATGCACAATATTGCTTAATATCAACAAGTATAATCAGTTGATTAATAAAACGGTTAACTTTGATGGCTATTATATATAACGGGCGCAGCCATTTTGTACCATTCCAGTGAATACGCCCTCTGGCAAGCCAGTGGTTATGTAATACTTAACGCGTCACGTCAGGAATTAGTCATAGAACTGAAGAAACAAAACGTACCTGATTTCTGCGGATGCATCGCAATGTTCTGTAATGATATCCATCCCAGTAAACCAGCAATACGTATATATTATTTTTCAATACAAAATAAACTACCATTGCCAAAGTGTCGAAATAACTGTATTATGTTTTGTCCATAAACTAACCCACGTACTGAAATAATACTCGGAGTGTTTTCTTAGTGAACTGGTCTTTTCTTTCCGTGGCCCGTATCTGTGGTTCCTGATTGGCAGGTGTAAATTTAGACGGTCCCCAGTCAATGTGTCTAGACACACTGAAAATACGTGCATCTTTTATTAAGATCACAGGGTATTGTGTGATATCGTCGCGGACACCCCTCAAATCGTAATGGACATTATCAGCCGTCCTTCTTTATTACTGTAAATAATTATGTAAAACCCTTGAGTAGGCCAGTATTTTTTTATTATTCGGTTTACGAACCCGCCATCGTAAATGTTGCTCAAAACAATTTTAAAAAAAAGTCGTATTTTTCACTTTTTCACTTTTATTTTTTAATTTGTTTTTGCCGCCGACTTCCACAAATAGCTCAGAAGAAAAAAAAGTTACCATTCTAGTCTATTGAAATGTACAGATGCAGATTGTACATTGTACAGCACTGTGCCCTCCGAGACTACCAGAGGAAGTGTTCAGGAGCTTGAAATGTGGGAGCTTAGAGGTGCCTTGTCAATCTTATTGTGTTACAAAGAATCCACATCTATCAAAGTAGCCATATTAAAAAAAAAATCACCCCTACTGATACACCCCAAACAGGGTTTTTTTTTTTTTTTTTCCCTTCCGTCTACCTTTGTGCACAAAAGTTCAAGTTCGTAAACCTAAAAATTAAAAAATACTGGCCTTAAGTAGACTTTCCCATCTAAAATTACAAAACTGACCAATTACGTAGTCTCAAAGAAAAGAAAATAATCACTTGGGTATCGTATTTTATTTTTATTTTTTTTAAGAGCGAAAAATTCTATAACTCCATTTCCTCTGCCCCGGATTGGGCCCCTGGCTTCCCAAAGACCGAACCCTGGGGCGGACATGCTTGAAACCTTCGTGGTATATGAGCATGCTAAAGTATAACGCACGCACGCACTCCATTTCCTTCTATTGATACAAATGAAATATATTTAGTTAAATAGTTTATTATACTCTGAAGTCATTTATGTTGTTTTACATGTCAGGTTGATAAAAGTGAAGCGCCTTGTCGTAAATTAGAGCGTTTGGTTACACTGTTCATAGAGGAGTTGAACGGAGCTGACGTCATTTCGCCCCAAGCTATACCACCGGACGTCACAAAAACGAAACAAAATGGCTGCCCCCAGTTAGCAGGAATAATCATGGGTTTTTTTATTAACTCTAAAATTACGCGTGTTTCATTTGTTAAAGTGTCAGTATGTGTTGGTGGTCCGGGTATGCATCTTTCCAACACATAAGGCTCTTGTTTGAGTTGACCCTCCCTTTAATATTATTCCTGAAAAAATTATGGACCGTTATGATAAAATGTTCTAACCATTATTTACCTGTTGAGACTGGACGTTGGAATACAGTTCTATTAGAAGATAAGACTTTGTACTATTTGTGATGAAAACGATATAGGAGACTAATTTCATTATTTATTTGTAAGTGTATTTTTTTCCAATAATACCCGGAAAGAATGTTTACGTCCATATTATTATATCCGACCAAATATAGATAAATTTAGAGAACTTATGAGCAGTAAGAGAATAAGCACACTAAAAAAATTAGCTAAATTCATGAATATAATTTTTCAAGTAATTAAACGCTCATAACAACAACAACCAAAATTACCATACATTAACCAATTAATGAAACTAAAGGTCAACATACAACTATACTTGATATATTTTAAATCGTATTACATTATTTTACGTCTTAAGTGTTAATTTATGAAACCTTTTATTTTTTTTACATCAAATTATACACGTCTATAAAATATGAAATGCACTAAATATTTACATCTATATATTGTAATATCAAGAATTGTAAAGTACACAGTTTAACTGAAATATTCTGCACAATTATATTTTATAATAAATATCTACTCTGTTACATCGCCGATGTATCTATATTGTTAATACACATATCTTTATAATGTAATATCATGTACTGTATTTGTATTTTATTCATATATGTACCAAGCAATGTATTCCTATTACTTGTACCCTCCTGTTAACCATCTTGTCAAAATCAGAATATGTATGTTCCTCTTACGTCGTTGCATAACGGCCTGAGTGTAATAAAGTTATGTTCTGTCACATTATGTGTTAGCGAAACCAGAGACAGTATCACAAACTATATCATTTCAGTTTTAGACGGTTTTGCTTTCATCTTTCAACCGCAGCCCCCCCCCCCCCCAAAAAAAAAAAAAAAACAACAACAAAAAAAACAACAACCCCAAAACAACCCAACAACAACAACAAAAAACAAACAAAAACCCCCAAACAAACACTAAAAAAACAACAACAAAAAACATCTACGTATATGCTTATATTTGTTTATGAATATATACACACATCTGGTTACCAACCCAACCACCTACCTACAATAAGAGAAATAAAATATTACACACATTGCATTTTTAAAGTCTTTATTAAACAATAAGTGAAATAATCTAATTTATGCAAAAATAACACATTATATTGAATTACATTACACAGTATAATTACTTGTGTGTATTACAGACAGTATACAATATAATTGATATTATTCTACATATGGGCTGTGTCACAAGTGGTATTTTGTAATGTTTATTATGTTATAAGTGTTGTATTGAGCTGCATGATCACTGAACACTTTTACTGGTATATTATTGGAAAGTGTAGCATAGCAAACCAGGGATGGCTTTGAACACAATTAAGATTAGGTTTTTTTAATAACAAGGGGTGTAGCTTGGCTTGTGGGGACGAGTGAAGAGTATGGGCATGGACTGGTGTATGGTTCATGCATTGTAAGCTTGTGTATGAGTGGTTTTTGGTGAATAAAAGCAAGGTGTTTGGATGTATTGGTCACTCTTAACATAACATTTGGTGCAGGTGTGTTTACTTAAACTGATATTTTGGAAATGCATTTAAGCTGGTTTTAGAGCGTGAGTACAGGCATTTATTGCATTTTATATTTGAAATATAAACATTGAATGTTAAATAATGTAACATGTATAAAGCCATATGATAATTAGCAGTTTATCAAAGTTTATGTATTTTGTGCATTGTGTAAGGTGGAAATGTTTGACTTAGGAGAAAGGAATGTATTATGGAAGGTATTATAATCTAGTGTATAATATAAAGTGGTATGTGAAATGT
>NC_054708.1:77383186-77571675 GCF_016097555.1 Gigantopelta aegis
GTGCGAGATAGCTGTCGGTGTGTACCATATAGAATACCAGTGTGCGAGATAACTGTCGGTGTGTAGCACATAGAATACCAGTGTGCGAGATAACTGTCGGTGTGTACCACATAGAATAACAGTTTGTGACATAGCTGTCGGTATGTACCACTTAGAATACCACCATACATTATGATTATGAATCTCCAATTAACAGTATTGTAATTTGTATCTCTGCACAAACATGGCTCCAAAAGACGTTATGACAAAATATTGAAGGTACAGTCATGACTTGCTGATAGGTGCTTTGTCTACAAAGGAGAATTGAACCTGACCACCATACTTGCTTCCAACTCAATTTATCTGAATGCAAAGTACGTTTAATTGTTTGGTGTTTTTTTTAAAATACCCTATATGTTAAAGATTGCAGCTTTAAATTTGGTTGGTTTGAAAGTGGTGGCAGTTATCAGCACTCGGTCTTCTTTGTCTTATGTAAATATTTTACCTTAATGCGATTGTACATAAATAGCATCTATACTACACCTGTGTTGGTTGTTATTCGCTACTTGCCTGAATCAATTGGTTTAAAGGCATCGATTCTAGTTGCTAGCAGTGTATATTTCCAGTGATTACATGGTTTACATGCAATCGGGGATTAATGTATTTTTATTTCAACTTATTTTTGTGCTTATATCCAATTTAGGTTCAAGCACGCTGTCCTGGGCATACACCTCAGCTATCTGGGCTGTCTGTCCAGGACAGTGGGTTAGTTGTTAGTGAGAGAAAAGAGGGTGTAGTAGTCTTACACCTACCCATTAAAACTAGCTCTGGGTGGGAGCCTGTGCCGGGCTACGAACCCAGTACCTACCAGCCTTATATCCGATGGCTTAACCACGACACAACCGAGGCCAGTAGGATTAATGCAGACCAAAGAAAAAATATATGGAAACACAGTTGTAGACAATCTGCTATATATTTGGCTTTTCTTGTAAAAAAAACAAAAAAACAAAAAAAAAACAGAAGAAGAAGAAAAGGATTCCTGTCGGTGTGCCCATTGGGCTATTTCTCCTTCCTGCCAGTGCACCATGACTGGTATATCAAAGGTCGTAGTATGTACTATCGTGTATGTGGGATGGTGAATATAAAAGATCCCATGCTACTAATGGAAAAAATTTCCAATGTGTTCTAGTGGTGTCGTTAAACTAAACAAATTTTTATCAGTGACACATGCAAACACATTGGCTAATTAATCATCGGCTATTGGATGTTAAATATTTGTTAATTCTAACAACTGTTCAAAGGAAGCCCGCTATATTTTTTTGATCAGTAGCAAACCATATTTGTATATATATATAACAGCCTTTGATGTACAGGTCATGTGACACTGGTTGGAATGGGGGAAATGTTTAGCGAGGTTTGAGTGTGTGACCAACGTAGCCCAGGCGACAGCTTACTGACTGAGTTAAACCCTGCCCCCGCTGTGGCACATTGATTAACTAATCATCAGCGACTGGTTGTCGAATATTTGTTATTCTGACTTGTAGTCTTCATAGGAAATCCACTACCATTTTACATCAGCAGAAAGTGGTCTTTTATGTGTATTTTTTTTAGACAGTACAGCATATACCACCGCCTTTGATATATCAGTCGTGTTGCACTGGTTCGGGGGGGGGGGGGGGGGGGGGGGGGGGTGAAAAACCCAGTCACACTGCGACTTGAGAACCTCAAGCAAGCGTTCTACGGACTGACCTAATCCCGCCCTAGACTGATTATGAAGTTAAAGTTTGTTTTCTTTAACGTCACCACTAGAGCAAATTGATTTATTAATCACCGGCTAGTAGATGTCAAACATTTAGTAATATTGATCTATAGTCTTACAAAGGAAACCTGCTTCATTGTTCCATTAGTAACAAGAGATCTTTTATATGCACCATCCCACAGACAGGATAGCACATACCACGGCCTTTGATATACCAGTCGTGGTGCACTGGCTAGAACGAGAAATAGCCTATGGGCCTATCGACGGAGATCGATCCTAAACCGACCGAGCATCAAGCGAGCGCCATACCACTGGGCTACGTCCCGCCCCACAAGTTATGAAATATGAAGCATTTAGTATATAGTCATAATATTTGTACCATTGAAAACACGCTTTTATAGCATAATAATACTGTTCGATGCTTAATCAGGAAAAATCATAGAGGACTTTTTTAACAGAGTGGTATTCGTGAATGTATGAAACAAAACGACCTACTATGGAACTGATATTTTAAGTTGTTACAAGGATTTGTTCAAATATTAATCACCTAGAAGCAGCAAAGACCAAGCTTAACATGGTGTGCAGGTAAATACACGCAGATACAACGTATATTAGTCGTGGGGTACTGGTTAGAATGAGGGGGAGCAAGGGGCAAATCAATCGAATTTGATCCATCTCCCCTTGCAAGTGCGCAACCATTGAACTTCATCCCATCCCCTTATTGCAGAAACAATTAACCATCCAGGATAAAGATACTTACCGTCTTTTCCATGGATATCGAAAATTGTCATTCTGACAGTTTAATGCTAGGCTCAGGCTACCAACTACCATGACAAACTTGGCCAACTTTCTGCTCTCATGACTGTTACGACTGTCCAGTTGCTAGTCTGAGCACTGTCACAGCTCGATTTTCGTCGTATACGACTTCTACTCTACAACCGATTAGTTGTTAATCTAGGCGCACCCGTCGCAAGTTGGGTGTTGGGGAAATTACAAAGCAACCGTTAAGTTGGCCAACTTCGTCGTGCCAGTTGACAGTATTGAGCCTAGCATAAGAGAGGAAACCCGCTACAGTTTTCTATTAATAGTAAGGGATCTTTGATATGCCGACATTTGATAAATCAGTCGTGGTGCATTGGCTGGAATGTGAAATAGCCAAATGGGTCCACCTACGAAAGTTAATCCTAGACCGGATTTGTACGTGAACAGTTACAAGTTTGTGAAAAAGCCCAGTCCGAGAATGGGTCCACTGATGGGGTTGGATCCTATGGCGCAAATACCCCGGGCGAACGCTTTACTCACTGAACTAGATTCTAGCCCCGGTTTTTTTCCATGACTGATAGAGAGAGAGGTGGGGGGTGGGGGGATAATATATGCGTGTGCGTGTGTGTGTGTGTGTGTGTGTGTGTGCGTATGCGTGCGTATTTGTATGTCGGTGTAGTCGTTCCTTACATCCACCCCCAGCCCACCCCACCCTTTGATTTAATAAAACACTCTCTGAGTGACAGTGGGTGCCAGAATATGAAGCCAGTAGTAACAGTTACACGTATATGTTTTATATTTCACTATTTATACATTTATCCGTTAAATAACTACAACTTAATTAATTCCACGCATTATTTCAGCATAAATAACTGGGAAATATCGAAATTGTGACATGCATATATACCGGTGATATCTTTTGGCGTTGTAACAAAAGTTTATGAAGTCTGCGTGTCCATGAAATTTGGAAAATTGACTGGAAAGGGCTGTCACAGACAGATGAGTTGCACAAAAACAGCAAGTTTGTCGGCAATATCCACCTGGCATTACATAACGACCTAATTCCGACAATTGTCCTGTTAAGATTCTCTCTTCTTTTTTTTAAAACTAGTTACATTTTATGGTTGTAATTTTTTCATAGATATGAATGTATAAAGTTTACATTTCAAAGCAAAAGTTAATAAATAATTTGTGCGCAAAGTCGCCATTATCCAACTTTGACAAAACACCTTCAAGTAACAAAGGCATGTATTAGCCTGTGTGTGGGATTGTACATGGAAGACCACCCTTGCTGCTAATTAATCGAAAAGAGTAGCCCATGGAGTGGCTGTAGCGGGTTTCCTGTCTAATTATCTGAGTGGTCCTTAACCATATGTCTGACGCCATATAAGCATAATTAAAATGTACTGAGTACGTCGTTAAATACAACAGTTCTTTCGTTTGCTTTCTTTAAGGACAAGGGCTTAACCATCGAGTTCGGCACTTGGTTACAACAAACCAATTTAACACTGTCCTCTGACAGAAGACGTTTTTGCATGGAAGATAAAATAATAGTGTCAATATATGTTTCCCTAGATCACTTCTGTTTGTTGAAGCGGCAAGACAAAACGTTTTTCTGCTTGCACATCATCGCGTTGTGAGGCTGTCAATAGTTTCTATGGAAATGAGTCGATATATTTGATAAACAAAAGTGTATTGACGCGCGGCATCGAAGACCAGATATGTCACTAATGCTATCGTCAAGTGCTCAGGTATGTAAATACGATTTTCTTCTCTTGAATAGTTCAGGTATGTGACGTTAATTACCATCTTCGGCAATGTGAAATGGTTACGCAGTAGGCCTATCCGACTTAAACCGATCGTGCTTCAGACAATATGTCTATATATATATATATAGATATATATTGTGTAGCATGTACCATGATGACTGTTTAAAACTGTTTTAACCTACCATCGTGTAAACCATTGATTGTACATTCTAAGAACGTGTGAGTAAGGTTACGTTTGGACTTCGTTTTAAATTTCACATCTTTTAAAATGTTCGTAGTCGTGTAAAACCATTGTTCGGTGCCTCTGGTTGAAACTGGCACAATTCGTGCATTTCTACACGTACGATATATCCATGGTTGTCCTGGTATCTATGGTAGCCCAAGACAGTGACTGGAAGTGATCATTTAACGCACGCCAGGATTTTGACGAGACTGCGACTTTGTAAGTACTTTTAAGAAATATACTGATGGAAAGACACGACATTGTAATCATTTGGGGATGCACATTCAAGAACGTTTTGCATTCATGGTTTGTCGTATTTAAACATGTTGAGGGTGGTAAGATAAGATATATTAAGATAAAACATTAAACTTGACAATCGCAGCATGCTGTTTTAAGCACGCCCATCGTAGGCAGAAAGACATGTTCTAGCCTGATTCAGGATTGTGACCTATAGTTCGTTCCACAGGGAACGCCATTTTTCATGTTATGGAAGTTACTACAAGTTATTTATTTCTGAGCCGATTGATTTGTAAATTTCACACAATAATGGGGTGGGGGGTGTTGTTGGGTGGGGTTTGTTTTTTTCCCAAACACTTTTACTTTTCTTCTATGTCAAACCAAACTGAAATTAATTGCAAAAAAAAAACCCAACATTTTTATAGACTGATGAGACGGACTATAGAGGGGTAAGAAAGAAATTATTTGAGTAGAACAAAATTCCCACGTACAAGTTGGCTTCAGGTTTTGAAATGGAAGTTTACAATATATTTTGCCATGTTAAATGTTCGTGTCTTAGTTATGGCAATTGGTTTTTAAATGAAAAAAACAAAAGAAAAACGAACTGTAGTTTATAACTTTCAACGGTTGTGTGTAGCGGATGGTATTAATTATTTAAGTTTATTCTGTGGCTGACATAGAAGGAAAAGGAATATTTGTTTTATGAACCAGTCGGAGGAAACTGGTTTGGACCGCCGAGTCAGTTGAGGATAATCGTTCCCACAACTCATCGCACCTCAGGCTATATCTCGCCCCTGTATTAGAGGTAAGTAAGGCGTGGTATTAAAAATATTTTTCATTTATTATTTTAATTCATCCATTCGTTCGTTCGTTCGTTAATTTATTTGTTCATTCATTCATTCATTTTGATTATGCAACAGCAATCCCGAGAAAACGTCACCAAGGTTTGGACGCAGACCTGACAATGGACGAAGCTGACATTCTGCGGAACCACGTCCTCTATCAGACGAGTTGGATCGGGTGGCCCTGTAATCACGGCCTGCCCAGCAAGCCCGGCTCACGGAGCTCCGTCGACAGACGAAACAAGAGTCCAACCCGTCATAGCGTCACCGCCAACGACCGAAGGTTTTCACACACCAGCCTGGTGAACAGTCGGAGGTTTTCCTACAACAGTGTCATGGTAGGCAGTTCCACTCGTCTGGGAATCTCTATCCAGGATCTGTCGTCTGCAGCAGTTGCCACGGATAAGTCTAGTCATGTGCTGTCCTGGTTGGACAACACGGTGAGTCAAAATGGCCAGTTTTGACGTATCTTCCCTTTTCATAGGAGTAGTAGTTGCCATCCTTGGAAATGGGAGGTCTACAATAGTAGGCAGGATGTAACATCCTCGTAAATGGGAGGTCTACAGTAGTAGGCAGGATGTTTCATCATCGGAAATGGCAGGTCTACAATAGTAGGCAGAATGTATCATCCGCAGAAATGGGACGTCTATAAAGTAGGCTGGGGGTGGGAGAGGGAGTGGTTGGGGTGTTCGAACGAACATTTCCACTGAGGCTGAAATACATTTTTACAGTGTAATATTAGGCTTTTCATATAGGTGTCCATGAAAAATATAGACAAAAGTGTTCGCTAGGACCAAACAATCCCCACCCAGATCCAGACTACGCAGCGCACCTGAACCCGCCGCCTGCCAGCTCTATACCACACATATGCTGCTGAGAGCAATATATATTATATTGGGTGGGTGAGAGGGAGGTATGCATGAAATAAAATGGTTTTAACACCAACTGCAACATTTGTAAATGGTTGATATTTGACAAAGAAGATGACATCAACACATTTGTGCAAATCCTCTTATGATGTTTATAAAAGACAAACATATTTAAAAAAAAAATTCCCTTCATTACCGTTTACTACATACCTTGTGCAATGAAAGCACAGGGACTTTTCCGTGTGTGTACAATAACAATTAACTCTCGTTGTTACTAACTGCGGCCATATATCGTAACACTACACTATTGACTAATAATCGCTGCTGAATGTATTTCTAGATGTCGCTTCTATTTTCGCCTGCTTGTTCTCTACAATAAAAGAAAGAGGTAACAGCTATTCTGTCTGTGGGAAAGTGGGTATGACATATACACACGTTATTTCCCAACGGCAGGGGTTACCCACACGACCATGTAACGGCAGCGGGATTGCCGTCTAATACTGAATTGAGATTGATTGCTGGGTATTCAAGACCATTGGTAATATCTTAATGTATTATTATGCATGTGGGAATTTGTATGTGAAATTAACCGGTATAAATAGGCTAGTAGTCCGTGAAATGACAGCGGGCATATTTCCAGGGGTGGGGGAGATGAGTGGTAGAAAAAAAAGATGAATCGTGGCATATATTTTATGACAAACCATCTGAGAAACATCCAGTCGACTAAATCCCCAAAACACCACCACCTCTCTCGCTCGCTCGCTCTCGCTCTGTAATAATGTTTTATCTATTTACATCATCAGAGTTCTAAAGGATCCGCATCAAAATCTAGGGCTACATATGTGATATCGAGTGGAGGAATCGGTGACGTCAGTAGCCAGTGGCAACCTGCATTAACCGAGAGAAGAAACCTCCGGGTTAGCAGGAGGAAACCTTGGAAGGAAGAAGTTCCAAAATTAAAGGCTACTAAAAATACCACAGTCGGTAAGAATATATCTTAAAGTGTACAACGTGCCAGAATCATTCAGCATTGCTATGTGTAATATTTACAAGGTAATGCCAACTCACCATACGGCTAATTGGTGTTTTAACGCAGTTATTATTTACATTTAATGGAGAGAGAGAGAGAGAGAGAGAGAGAGAGAGAGAGAGAGAGAGAGAGAGGGGGGGGGGGGGGGGGGACGCTACTGCCAATTCAGCTGACGCTAGTTGACTAGAAAAAGAACTTTCGGGAACGAAATAATTTGATGTATATCAATATATGATAAATCTTCCAACAGTGAAGTAGCCTTCCAAACGGTTAAATCTTCCTACATGGGAGTAGCATTCGAAAAGACTAAATCAACCTATTTGAAAGTAGCCTTCCAAAAGGTAGTTTCTGTAACATTTGTTAACCTTTTTTTTTTCTTCAAAAAAGACCTTATGGTCGAAAAGTCAGTTTTACAGAAAACATATGCAAGGCGGTAGCTAGTGTAAACTCAGTGAGGTTACATTGTAAAAAGAACCAGGGTATAATATCGAAGAATCTTCTCCAGGTAGACAAGAAGGGCACTTAATCGTGTTTGCTGTGGATACATCTACCTCCCCCCCCCCCCCAAAAAAAAAAAAACCCACAACAAAAACGAAAAAACAAACAAACAAAACAACCCAACAAAAACAAAACAACAAACAAACACACACACACACACACACACACACACACACACACACACACACAATCTTCCAAAAAAACACAAACAATAAAAACAACAAAGAGAAACAAACCCCACCAACATTAGCTACCTAGCTGGATATGCCTATGGCCCTAATATCAGAACAAAGCCCGTCATATCATATTGGTTTTTAAATACATAGTATCTGTATTCAGAGCTTCATGGGCGGGATGTAGCCCTGTGGTACACAGCTCGCTCGCAGTGCGGTCGGTCTGGGATCGACCCCCGTCGGTGGGCCCATTGGGCTATTTCTCGTTCCAGCCAGTGCACCACGACTGGTATATCAAAGGCGGTGGTATGTACTAACCTGTCTGTGGGATGGTGCATATAGAATATCCCTTGCTGCTAATCGAAAAGAGTAGCCCATGAAGTGGCGACAACGGGTTTCTTCTCTCATTATCTGTGTGGTCCTTAACCATATGTTTGACGCCATAATTTTTTATAACCGTAAATAAAATGTGTTGAGTGCGTCGTTAAATAAAACATTTCTTTCTTTCAGAGCTTCATTACGAGAAGATTTTGCCAAAGGGGAAGTGGCTTGAGTACAAGAAGAGGGAATACGTGACGAACCCCCGCTACGGACACATTTACGAGCTGAGGTCAGCGAGGCTTTGTAAACTAAACTCGTAGGACTTCGTTTGTAATTGAATGTATTTTTATGTGTAGAAACATCAGTCGTGGTTGACTATCAAACATTTGGTCACTGTGACATAGTTTTAGAAGAAGTGGTTGAATATCAAACATTTGGTGACTGTGACATAGTTTTAGAAGAAGTGGTTGACTATCAAACATTTGGTCACTGTGACATAGTTTTAGAAGAAGTGGTTGAATATCAAACATTTGGTCACTGTGACATAGTTTTAGAAGAAGTGGTTGACTATCAAACATTTGGTCACTGTGACATAGTTTTAGAAGAAACAGCGCTACATTTTTCCATTAGCAAGGGATCTTTTATATGCATTTACCACAGACAACACAGTATAAACTACGGTCTTTGATATACCAGTATTGGGGTACTAGACGGGGGAAACCCAATCAGAGAATGGGTCCATTAAGGTTGTTTGATCCTGCAACCCAAACACCACAGACGAGCGCTCTACCGATTGAGATAGATCCCGCCTCCATATCATTAAATCTCCGTCTCCCATTGTCCAAATCAGACATAGTTGCCGGACAACGTGTCATTTGTGTTAGAAAACAAAATACTGAGTAAATAAGGAATGTCAATCTTACAAACAAAATAAATGTAACTGTAACATAATAGTTTTTTATAACTACACAAGTGAAACGTAAACCTATGTCTTTCTGTTTCCAAATTCTACAATATTTCCAGGACAAAGGTGCCACCTAAGAAGGAATCAGCACCTGCCGGAAGCACGTGGCTTTGGGAAGACGAATATCGCATTTGGCGCCTGGAGCTGGATAGGGAACGACAGGAAGCGCTAGCAGGATCCACATCTCGCAATGTTAGAAGGTAGCTACAAATCAGTGCACGTTGTGCGAAATTACAGTAATTAATTTTGTAAGTGCTGCTGGTAAATTACATCATTTGGTTGTTTCAAATTATACAATTCATCCTCATAACATTAGGACGCTGATACTTCGTTGTGGACAACTTTAATATGTTTCTTTAATGATTTCAACTCATCAATAATTGCAAATTAAAGTGTAATATGACTTCCTTGCCAATTCCAGTTCAGATTCCAAACTTGGTCGTGTTCCTAAGACAAGGCGGAAAATGACGGTGATTCCCAAACCGCATGCTGATCTGTTTGCGTAAGTAATCAACAATATTACATTGTAACTGTAAATAATACATTATGACGACCATCATCAAAATAGAATAACATGTACGGTAACCCTAATTGTGTTTGATCTCATTCTTCAATGTTCATATATTTGAAGGTAAGATATATGTGTATTAGATATAACATTACAAATTACGCGCGTGTGTAGCATAACATAACATAACATAAGTAAAACATCATAACATAACATACAATAACATAACGTAACATAACATACAATAACATAACGTAACATAACATAATATAACATAAGTAAAACATAACATAACATAACGTAAAATAACATACAATAAAATAACATAACATACAATAATATAACATACTACACAATAACATAATATAACATTACAGTAACACAACATACAATAACATGACATGAAACGACACGACACGACACGACATGACAGAAAGGTTGGAGCTAACAATCAAATACACAACAGGGCCAGTCTAAGATACACAAATACACAACAGGGCCAGTCTAAGATAATGCATTGTTCTAGTCTCTTATTCCGTTCCTAGAAATTAATTTAGTATTTTGTTCCTTGAGTGATGATAATTAAACATGTCTTCCTCCGCCAACTTATCTCGTATGATTAATTTTTAAACAGCCTTAAACTGGGAAGAAACAATGATTTTTATTTTAAAATTATAAATAACGTCTCATAGAAGTCAGACTTCAGTGCAGTAGGTATGTCTAATACCACTAAAGTCCAACGGCATAGTCAGAGCCCTTCCACATCACATAATTTTGTCTATCTACTTCATAAGTTGGCCTGTATTACGATCCTAACATGGCTTACTATGGCGGGGAATTGTTTGGGTGTTCCCCTCAATATAGAATCCTAAATACACCAGTGCTACTCTTCCCCATTTTTGTTGTTCCTTTTTAATGTAAATAACGTGTGCTTTCTGTTATGTTTTTGTATATATACAATAGTTTATCCCATTACCACTTCTGGAATAAAATAAATAAATATTAATAAGACCGAACAAAAAAGTCGGTCTCTGGTCAAACCAAAGTTCCAGAATTGATGCGGCGATACGGCTTTTTTTCTTCTTTTTTTTAAGCATGGATTGCACAAAAGGAAAGCTATATTTAGTTTTTAACGTCTTCCTCATCTGGCTTGGTCCATCCTCTACGACCATGGTACCCCCACATTTGCCTTGGTTCCCTAAATATTTTCCTAAACAGTAGCACGGTGGGTTCTGTAAAACCCACTGGTTACTCCTATAAAAATCGACATCATATCGCGGGAAATAAAAAAAAAGTTGACTCGCGAGGTCAAAATCGACGCGCGCGCTGACCAGAGACCAGAATTTTATTTTAGGAGGCCTAATGTAACTTTTACTTGTGTTTGAAGTAAGTAGAACGCCATCGCCGACACTATCAAAATTTTTCCAAGATAAAATAAATAATAATAATAATGTAAATATTACTTGCGCTGCATTATGGACAATACCATCCCTGACACTATCAAACTCTTTCTGGGACAAAATAAATAATAATAATAATGTAAATGTTACTTGCGCTGCATTATGGACAACGTCATCCCTAACACTATCAAACTCTTTCCAGGATAAAATAACTAAATAATACTAATATAAATGTTACTTCTGTTTGCAGTATGTACAACGGCTACAGACTGGTTAAACAGCGTCGACAGAACGCCGCCATTGTTATCCAGAAGATAGTCCGCGGATGGCTGGTCCGACACAGAATCAAACAGCTTAAACATCAGGTCCGTTTGTCGAGTTTTCAAAACATTATTTTATTTATTTGTTTGAATTTAGTTTTGTATCTAATTAATGGTACAGAATGAATGAATGAATGAATGAATGAATGAATGAATGCATGAACGAACGAACGAACGAACGAATGAATGAATGAATGTTTAACGACACCCCAGCACGAAAAATACATTGACTATTGGGTGTCAAACTATGGTAAATGTAAAACATTCATAACGTGCAGGTTGCTCTAAATCTGAACGACAAAACCGTTGTCCCTAATCAAGACCGTATCTCTGCACAACGCAGAGTCAAATGGGCATTAGGAAGAATAGTGATTGATTCCATGAATCTATATACAGTGCGTCGTCTGTTGGAAGGACAGTCACTCCCGAGGAGTTAGATAGATACAAAATGTTCAAACTCGCTGTTTTGTTAGAAAATCAATATGCATGAATGCACTGGTCTGTTTCTGAGATAGTTATTCACAAAGGGACGTCACTGCATCGATTAACTACTGAGGCTTGACAAGTCAGGCTCTGGTGGGGAATCTATAATATGTCGAACATATAGGTTAGATTTTGTTTAACAGAATAGAAACTCGTCAATCGATTAAACACGGGTGGTCTCATACTTACAGCGTCAGAAATAAGGGGAGAAACTACAGGCTGGTAGGTACAGGGTTCGCAGCCCGGTACAGGCTCCAACCCAGAGCGAATTCTTAAGGGCTCAATGGGTAGGTGTAAGGCCACTACACCCTCTTCTCTCTCACTAACCACTAACAATTAACAACTAACCCACTGCCCTGGATAGACAACCCTGCTAGCTGAGGTGTGTGCTGTGGACAGCGTGCTTGAACCTTAATTGGATATAAGCACGAAAATAACTTGAAATAAATAATTAATAAATAAGGGAGAGTGATGGCAATGTAACAAAGTGCAAAATGAGTAAAAGTGAGTAAGTGAGTAAGAGAGTGAGAGAGAGGATAAGTGAGTGGTTGGTGAGTTGTCCGCATTCTCGAACGGATGGATGTACGGACAGTCTGTCCACGTTAATGGATCAATAAATGAATACGAATAAATGAATGAATGTTTAACGACACTCCAGCATAAAAATACACATCGGCTAAGTGTCACGTTGGATACATACACACACATATATATATACACGTATGCTAACATAACTTTTCAGACATTAGTATAAAAAAAATTGAAATATGAATCCACATAAACACAAGTCCTTTACTCAGCTGCTATGAAATACTGTCCAGATGCTAGTAGCTCGAGTGACCTATAGTCCTGCCCTGTTTGTAACTCGTTGAACCCAGATATAAACAGGGCAGGATTAGAGGACACTCATGCTAAGATGTAGGTGTGTACTATAGGGAGTAGCGTATTCATTTCCCCCCAACTCTGGCACTAATAAATGTCCTTCTTTGCTAGATAATAAAACTGGAGCGGATGAGAGAGATTATGCGGGGGTGGGGGTGGGTGGGAGTGGAGATGGCCATTCTACATTGAAGAGCCAACACTGCGTTGCGGCTCCGTCTGTTTACAAATACATGTATACCAATTATATATTATTAATGATTACGAACCGAGGCAAACCAAGCGGAACTCGACAAAATGTATCACAATAAAGGGAAGCCGAATATTGAACAGTAGGAATACGATATGTGTCTCGCGTGACAACAGCATAATCATAAATATAATTTCCGTGCTAAGATTTGCATGAAAACTGTTATCTATCCATTGATTTATTATCTCACGTACTTCTCTTGGCTGATGCATATTAATAAACTCTGTCAAAATGTGTATCCGTCCAACCGTAAGTCCATGTATCTAAAAACTAGCGCTTATTGATAATATAATTTCAAATAATTTCTGCTGTAAATGCAAGTATCATATTATTAATCTACGTTTTGTAACAGATTTATTACATTTATCACATGCGTGTGCATGCAGTTGTGACATGAGTGGATGTTTAAACACTAGGGAAAATGGAAGGAATATTTTATTTAACGACGCACTCAACACATTTTGTCTACGGTTATAATGTCCGACATAATATGGTTATGGTCCGCATGGATAATGAGAGAGGAAACCGCTGCCGCTATTCCAGGGGCTATTCTTTTGGATCAGCAGCATGGGATCTTAAATTATATGCATCAGCCTGCAGACAGGATAATACATACCACGATACCACGACATTTGTTACATCAGTTGTGGAGCACTGGCTGGAACGAAAAATAGCCATGAGCCCACCGACGAAGATCGATTCTAGGCAGATCACGCATGAAGCAAGCGCTTTAAAACCACTGGGCTACATACCGTCCCTATTTTAATTGTAGGATGGATTTTCCCCACAATAGTCGCGAAACACTGGCTGTAATGGTACTTAAAACGTCCGGGATATAATTTTCAGCCCTGTTTATATGCAGAATGTTACCGGCAAGGAATATTTACATGTTACCGGCAAGGAATATTTACATGTTACAGGCAAGGAATAGTTACGCTGCTGATCCTACCAGAGCCTCTCTGAGGCCTCACTACAAAAGCAGCTAATTAAAAAGACAATTGCTTTTACGCCGAAAACCTACACACGCAACAAAAAACACCAACCCTCTACCAGCACCCTCCCCGCAAAAAAAACAACAAAAAAAAAAACACTTTAACAAAACAAATAAACGAAACCCTCCCCATCAACAAAAAACTCCATAAATCCCTCCACAACAACCCAAAAAGAGACAAACAAGCAAAAAGAAACAAAAACAAAACAAAAACAAACAACACATACCCCCTAAAAACCCCACCCCCACCCCCCCCCCCCCCCCAAAAAAAAAAGAGAAAAAAACAAAAGAAAAAAAGAACAAAGAACAATCAACAAAAACAAAAACAAAATAATAAAAAACCGCCTTTACACAGGTATTCCTATATATGAGTTTGTTATTGTCTTCAAAACATTTTCATAGTCATGTTTCGTGTTAGCTCTTCTTGCTGGTAGTAGGGCTATGCCTACGATTTTGTGAACATATAGAAAACATTTATGAATTTAGTCCACTTCATATCGCAAACTGAGGGCGTCAGTCGGTATATCAATCATTCGGTCACTGAGCATTATCTCCAGAACTTACAAAAGACATGTGCCCAAGACAAAGAGAAGAAGACAAATAGGGCTGTATGACTGAATACATATATAAATATTTGTTCCATTCTATAATCATTAGATTACCGTAAATACTTTATTATAAAATAGCAACTTAAATGTATGTATTTTTTTGACATAAATGGAAGTAACCCGGCTACCACTAGGAAGATGCTTGTGTAATAAAAAATAATTATTAAAAAAGCCTAACTACTTTTTGAGACCAGACAATCTGATACTTCAAGACCCGAATAAGGATATAGTATTTATCAGACCTACATGTGACTAACAACATTATGTTTGCTTTTACTCAAAGTGTCTCCTTGCGCTGGGGCAGGCTTGGCCACGCTTTGTTAAAGAATACCGTCAGCTGGTGACCCGGATACAGTCCAGGTATGGAGTCATGCGCACAAGCTGTCCGTTCGATCTCAGGCAGGTGAAGGAGTTCCTGGAGCGAAAAGAAAGTAAGACATCATAACAGTCATAGTAATACTAAATATGGTATTGTATATATTATAAACTGCTAAATTTTAAAACAATGAAAAATGATTCTTATATAACATATTTATTTGTTATATTATCATCTTGATTGGAGTTTGCTTTCATGTTCCAATAACAATCATCTTTCCATTTACAGGATACGAACGCACATTTGAGCGGATGTCAGACGCACGCGTGGAGAAGCTACCACGTGACGATCTACCAGAGTACTTCCGGGCGTGCGGCCTTCACCCTACCGAGGGTGAAATCAACGCCGCTTTTAGCAACATCTTCAGGGGTAATTAAACAGAGTTCAGTCATTATAAAAAAATGAGATTACATCATTGCTTTGGGGGATAATTATGCAAATTAATTATATTTCTTGCTGACAAAATTTATATTTTTGCCAAGGCTGTCGCAAAACACCTTGCGTTATAACTAGTTTGAAAGTGACTCTTGGGGGAACAGTTTTGGAGTATGATTATTAGGACAGTTGCAAAGAAGCAAAAAGAAGCAAAAACACAACAAAAAAACCCCACAAAACATTTTATAGAGAACAACACATACTATCCTTTGATGCATCATTTTATAGCATATGTTGTACAAGTGGTGGTGGTGGTTGTGGTGGTGATGGTTGTGGTGGTGGCGGTAGCGGTGGTGGTGATGGTGGTGTCAATAATATTACCACTGGAGAATCTAATAAATTATCTGCTTCATATACCAACAGATAAGCTGCTGGACCATCAAGCGGAACACAGTGTTTCAAATTTTATCCATTCATTTTTATCTTCTATCTCCTGTACCTCTTATTATCACTGTCTTAGAATATTTAAATCAGGGGTCGAAATTGGCTGAAAATCATGTTGGACATTTGGTCTGACTAGCTACATATTCGTTCGGACCGAATCGAAACTTGCCGGATCAAACATAATCATCAAGAATAAATACATAATAATTGTCGGTCCAGTTCTACCTGGCGTCCTCTGTCGCTAATAGACCTGGTCTGACCCACGGCACTAACTAACCATCGCGTGTAGTAGGGGAGTATGGCTGAAGATGCCTCTTATAACAATATCAGAATTGCCCACTAAAGAAGTGGTCAAACTAAGCCCACAGCAAAAGCTTATGGGAAATGGCAAATGATTGGTAAAGTCGGCCATACAGTACAAGGACTTGGATGGGGAGGCAGACAGTAAAAACAAAACCGTGAAAGGATAGAGACAGCTGCAAAGGAGGTAAGCAATGAGATGAAATTCAAGGGATACAAAGGAACAGGTAGTGGAATGGTGAAAATATTGATGATCAAGTATAAAACAAAATAAAGAATCTATAAATAATAATTATTTTATTTCCATGATTTTAACTATATTTTTTCTTCCTTCATAGGATCCGGAAATACTGCTGAAGTTATCTTTGTTTTGGACTGTTCTGCACTTTTGGGACATATTAACTTTCAATGTCAAATGCTCTTCCTAAAAGATGTCATTTCCGGTTTGGACGTGGCGCCAGATCGAGTTCGAGTGGGACTTATTCCATTCAACGAAGACATCATTCAGGCTTTTGGACTGACCAAACATGCAACTAAAGAATCACTACTGGAAAACATAGGTTAGGTCCATCACTGATATGGTATATATTTAGTATTACAATACTATTCACATACAAAACGCATGCATGTATTATAAAATAGTTTAATTGTATCAAACCTTACAGCACCTTGCAGTTCAGAAATTGCCTTAGCTAGACAAACTAAGATAAAATTCATTTTGCCTCAGCATTTACGACAGCATAACAAACAAAGTGTACATGTTAATTGCTACTCCTTCAACTTTTGCATTTTCACGGCTGAATGATAACACGAAATGTAAGGGCTGTAGTGTACAAATGCAGAACGTTATATTAATACTATACACACATAAAATACATACATGTAGTATGATTACAGACAAGCATAACATATATGAAATGATAATAATATTTCTCCCATTCCTAACCATGCAAGACAGGCGTATTCCATGACGTCAGCCCATGCAGAATAAATCGGTCTTGCATGACCACGTGACTTGTTGTTTGAGCTGATATTAACATTGGGTGACGTCACGTAAACGGCAAAATAACGCATAAAAACAAGAAAACCTGCTGTCATAATGAAATTATACTATCATTTTCAATAATATCAATAATCTACTTGTCTGTAATCATACTACATGTATGTATTTTATGTGTGCAGTCATTTTGGGGCACGATCTTTTCAATGGTTACGATTATTTTATTGTAAGATAAAAAATAAAAAATGTAGGTTTTTCACGTTTTCCCCAAATGCTTGTTTTTCATCTACTGGATGGGAGAAAAATAATCTTCCATTATGTATCCATGTGGGACAGGGCTATTCCACCCTCGGGTACATAATATGATGTCACCAAATTATGTACCCTCGGGTGGAATAGCCCTGTCAAATATGGACACATATGAAGGATTCTATTAGTATATAACCATTAAAAAAACATTTATTTTTGAAAATGTATCGCCAATTCGTGTTATCTTAGCCAAGCATAGTAACACGAAATACAGACTAATTCAATTAACATTATTCCTGATTTAACATTTTGAAGATTTATGTGTTTGTGTTTAAATTTCAGAAAACATTGACCTAAAGAGTGGCCTTACAAGAACTGATTTGGCTTTGAAGATGATGAGGGAAATGTTTCAGGTACCGCCGCAGTGATTCGTTGTTTTTCTGTCTACAAAGGGGGGGGGGGGGGGGGGGGGGGGGGACTTGTAAACGCCATAGAACATAGATATAAATATAAACTAGACAAATCATTAAAGCATAAATATAAAACATTGATTATACACTCAGTTATTGGTGACACAACGAAAGAAATCAACGCCGGGTTTCGAGACAATATGAACTAATGTTTTTCATGAATTTTATTAGTTTCCATGACGACGTATTTAGTTTAGCTGAATGACTAGTTTGATTTGCTGAAAGGGAGACGTGTATCGACGCCAAATTCCCTGATGTAATCGCCCTGGATTCGTAATGGTAATGATAAATAATCACTAATGACTTTTATTCCAATACTTTGTGCGGTTACAGAGTAGATGATAAAAATGAACAGAATGGTTTGTATATATAATATTATCTTATCTCATCTATAAGCAGTGGGCGATGACGGGAAATTGTTCCCCCTTTACCAACTCTGAAGATATTAAAGCATTCGTTCCGAAGTTGAAAGGCTAATTAATATACCACTGCTGTCCCTTCCCCAAGTTGCTGGCATCTTCCTATGCTTATTATCATAATGTTAATAAACAACGATAAGAGGTCATCAATAAAGTAAACGTGTTTGGGTTTTTGGGGTGTGGTTTTTTTTTTTTTTTGGGGGGGGGGGGTTAACGACACCACTAGAGCACATTGATTTATTAATAATCGGCTATTGGATGTTAAACATTTGGTAATTTTTACATATAATCTTAGAGAGAAAACCGCTACATTTTTCCATTAATAGCAAGGGCTCTTTTATATGCGCCATTCCACAGACATGACAGCACATACCACGGCCTTCAATATGCCAGTCGTGGTGCACTGGCTAAAACGAGAAATAGCCCAATGGGCCCATCAACGGGGATCGATCCTAGACCGACCGCGCATCAAGCGAGCGCTTTACTACTGGGCTACGTCCCACCCTTCCATAAAGAACTTCAGTGTCTTCAGGCGCATGCGTGGCGCTCCCTAGGCATACACCTTGTGAATGAACATGTTATATTGCTGGAGAAGTTTGCAGAACTTAAAAAGTACATACTCTAAATAAGGGTTAGAGCAGATAATCGACAAATTTGTCGAATGTGGACATCACAGCTTATTTCCCTTGGACCATTCAGATGTAAATAGATGAATAAATCAGTTCAAAACCACAATTTTCTACTATAAACGAATGAATGAATGTTTAACGACACCCCAGCACGAAAAATACATCGGCTATTGGGTGTCAAACTATGGTAATGCAAATAAATAAAGTGATGATCAACGTCAACATAAAAATTCAAGGTTTAAACAAAAACAGTGTAAAGAACGAAAAATACATCGGCTATTGGGTGTCAAACTATGGTAATGCAAATAAATAAAGTGATGATCAACGTCAACATAAAAATTCAAGGTTTAAACAAAAACAGTGTAAAAACTGTGCATAAATACAAATACAAATATCACAGAATTTTACAGACACCGAATTTTACTCTAAACTTCAAAATGTGCTGTATTGGCCATTCTCAAAGAGAATGTTACACCCCTGCACCACGGTGAGGTTACAGCACGCGCAGGGGCTACTATAAACATTATAATGACTGAAAACACATTGGATTTAGCAGATACAGATACTGATATTGCAACATATATTTAGCGTGTATTTTTAGCTGTTAAAATGTACCGATAGTGGCAACCACAAAACAGTGGAATGAAAATCTTGATAGTCTCTTTAAATTATTAATTGCAGGTGTCGAGACCAGGTGTACACAAAATGGCGATCATAGTTACAGATGGACGATTCAGTGATATCGACAAAACAATTAAAGAGGCTAAGAAGTGTCAACAAGACAATATCGAAGTATATGCTGTTGGTGAGTACATCACTGCATCTGAACCAACAAATAATGTATATTTATTATTTTTAAAAACAGACTATTAAAATAAATAAATAAATTAATTAATTTAAATATTAAATATGTATAATATAAAATGGCTGGAACGTTATTCAGTTGTCGATTACAAATAGCATATTTTGATTGTATTAACTTAAAACTAGGATGTAAATTAAATTAAAATGCAGTTTTTCTGATATGAAGAGGCAGTCCAGATTGGACTGTGTTCCCCGAACAGCGTGCTTGATCCTTAATAGGATTATAGGCACATTGATTACTACAAAAATAAAAATAAAGAAATCAGCTTAACAGTAATTATCACTTCTAAAACTAGATATAACAGACCTTTGCCATGGAATTCAATCGATGCATACATGGAACAGCGAACACACTGAACACGTTATTAATTTTGGTATCTTATTGCGTAAGGTGTGGGTCGTGATGTCAATGCAGGGGATCTGGCAGCCATTACCGGAAGTGACAAGCGAGTTCTTGCTGTCTCAAGCTACAAGACTCTCACTTCCATCAAGGACATCGTAAGAAAGAGAGTTTGCCTTCGTAAGTAATCTTGTAGATATACTGGATTCGCATCACAGGGCTGTTAATGTTAAGAATATAAAAATGTAGGAATGTAGGAAGGCGTTAAATTATTAGGACTATCATCTATTGCCATGTTCCACGAGACAGATCATACAAATGTCGCTAATTCTCCCTTTTATACCTATTTAGTATATGTTGTTCTTGGTTTTTATTTTTATTTAATTTTGGTTGTGGTGTTAGCTAATTTGAGGTGGTGGCGTACGTATACAAACAAGCCTAAACCCAAGCCCATTCCACGTGTATTTCCTAATCCAACCTGTAATAATACAGAACTTATAATTTCCCAGAACACTCGAATATGGATACCACAATCCATTATCACAGCGCTACAACCCAATCGATCGATTTTCAATTATAATCGATCAGCAGAATGCCACGACTCATTGCTGATTACGATTTTTACATTTACCCTGGAAACAGCATCCTGCGCCTTGTGTCAGTTCATCCTTCCGAGGATTCAGCAGCTGGGCTTGTACAAGTCGGAGGTTCATGAGATCCTGTGGACAATATTTGTACCTCCGGAAACTGGTCTGACGAGGGACACTTCAAAGCTCACTTCGTTTCCATACGATGGTAACCCGGGGCTTGTAGCTGCAGTCTTTCACAAAACACTTACTTGACTCTTGAATTACTTTAATAAAAATGTATTGTCTGCATGTTTTCTTTTGCTTTTCATCTATGCAATATGATACAGGATATAGGTTACCCATTTTGGTAATGTCGTAAAATAGTCCGGTCAATTGTACAGTGTTTAGTGTGTCCCGGGAATAAAATCTGTAGTCTGCAGGGTAATTTCAATGCTTGCAAAAATATCCTGATTATTTTCACAAAATCGAGTATTAAGTTTAGGATTGGGATCAGATTAATATTTGGAATAAACAGTATGCATATGGGTAATATGGAGTTCCATCAGAAAGCTGTTCAAGCACGCCTGTCGTGGGCACAACCTCCGACTTCACTAGAGAATTATGTCCCAGACATGTTAGAATATACTTGTATTCTTGGGTATAATTTGGTGTTATATTTTCAGGAGGATTTATATGCTGAACTATCATTTTGCTGAACTAGCATTGCAAAAGAATGAAACAGTATAAATGTTTTATAGTTGACCGATATATTTCACGATATCATTCCGATTCCAATATATCACACATGGAATCAAAGAATACACACTATATTGTAGTTAGTAATTTAATATCACATGATATTGTTATGCATAGAAAATAATACGGTGATTTTTTGGTAAAGAAGAAATCAATTTTGTCTGTAGCTTCCGGAGGTAAAGACGCATAGCAACTGAAAGACGGAAACCCAAACACTCAAGGTGCTGACACGAATTTTCCCACGCCTATAGCACTTGTAAATATAACCTGTTTATAAACATAAATGTAGTACACTGTAATAGAAGCTTACCCGTATGAGCAAATCGTTTCAAAAAAAGAGGATATATATGTTGTCAAAAACAAATATGACATTTTTATGATTGTTTTTGACCCTGGTGTCAGCTTCATGAGTTTTTGAAGTATTTTCCCATACGATATTTTTAAAATGGCTTTAGTGTGGGTGTTAGTCATTGTCAAGTACACGTAAATAAAGATGTATGCATTCTCCCACTCCACCCACCGAACATCCAGGTGCACGTAACACTGGCTTCTTTTCTATACTCTTTCACAGCTTCTCTTTATCGCATCCTTCAACTCTCTTTCCAGCAGTGAGCGACCAAGCCGAGTCTGACGGCAGCCCTCCCCCAGTCCGCGACGCATGTCGTCCCTTGACTCGCGAGGAGGCCCTGGAGGTGGTGTGGACCCTATACCCACCACAAGCAGCTGGAATCCAAGCCCGGAAATCTCGCTGGATTCGCCCTGTAGTTGGCGGAACTGAGGCTTGGTCACTCCTCGGTATGTTCACGGTCTACTCACTGACCAGGGCCGTATCTAGGGAAGGAGGGGGTCGGTAGACAGAAACGTAGGAGATCTAAGGGAGCTAAGCTGATACTCTCACCACCTACTACGGTTGTGGTAGACAGTGCAAACAAGCATTGTTTTAATGTTTAAAGATTATGGTAGAACACATCCTGGGAAAGATACGGCCCTGAACCCCGTTCCACGAAGTGATCTTAGCGCTAAGATAAATTTAAATCCATAACTATCTTATGCACTTACGGTGATCTTAGGGCTAAGATTGTTTCGTGGAACGAGGCCCTGGAATACAATACAAGGCTATTTGACTATGTGCTTTCTTCACTCTTCTACCGATGTGCATGTGTAAGCTTTAATTTTGTCTGTCTGTCGTTCTGACTGTGGTGTGCAAATTGAATAAAATGCACTTTACACATTGTTGGCACACCTGTGTGTTCATGTTTATATCAGATGTTCGTTCTTTTTATTCATTTCTCTGTTAAACCATTAATTGTGTGATCGGACGTCGATTTACGCACGGCCGCGTCACACTAAATATGTTCGGTTAATTACTTAAGTTTGCCTTGATACTGATTCTTTGTACAAACCGAGGAGTCTTATTTAACATGGCCACCGGGGAAAACCCCCCAACAAAAAACAAAAAACAAAACAAAAAACAATTCTGTATATTCCTTCTGTATAAAACCATGTTCAAAGTACATAAATTGTATAATATATTGTCCATTCCACACACCTGTACTATGTATATCACTTAACGCATACACTATACTATTCTTTGTTCGTGTTAGTGTCTGCCATGTTATAAATTGTTCATTACAGTCGTTGGTGTTGAAGAACAGTCGAGTAATGATTAGACGTATCATTTTGATTCTGCACCGAAGACCTATTCCTTATAAAACTTTAAAGTCTACACTCAAGACTTCAATAAAGTATCTTCCATACAAATAGCATATGGTTGAAATCTGGACACTTCACAAACTCCTGGGTTTGGACACGGACACAGAACTCTAGTATCGTGCCCCCATAATGATTCAAGACAGGGGGAGGGGCAATGCCTCCCCGTCCCTTCCCGTGCTCGAGCAAAACCTCAAATTCTGGCAAGAATGATACAGATATTCGGAGGAAAATGTGCTAACCTAAGGCCTTTTTGCTATGTATTTCTATCATTCGACCCTCAAACTTAGTTGCAATCCATGTAAAAAATGTGTAGTGATTCGTTTGCAACCCTATATAGCTGTTTGGCAGTAATGCTAATATTAATAAATATTGTTATACGGATTCGGGCATTTTCATTTAATTTTGGCAAAAGCCAGCCTGCCCCCCCCCCCCCCCCCCCCCCCCCCCCCCAATTACAAAAAAACAACAACAACCCGGGAGCCCGTACGCCTATGCGTGTCTCTATATCACAGAAGTTCCAAGCATGTCTGTCCCAGGTCCGATCTCTGACATAACCAGTGACCAGACCTGGAACAGGTATGGTTTTGGACTTTCATGTTTTATAAGTACTGGCCCTGGTTCAAAGTTCAAACACTAGTTGGTTACGTTTATTGATATACTTTTGGTTGATCATGTTCAGAAAGGCCTAATGCATTTGCAACTTAGAGTTCGATAGCCTTAATGAAAACAAAACAAAGATGAAGCATAAAAAAGGAGTTTTCTTTGGTAAAAGAGAACGAAAGGGAATTGCCACGTGAATATTTAACTCATATTCTCAACATTGTAATAAGTGTCTATTCCACGATCCCTTTGAACTCGAACTCATTGACAAAATATTTATTTCTCTATAAATTATTTCTTATTTGCTATTTTGTTTCTATTATTATCGGAGTTTGGGCTTTTGAGTTTTAGCTCAGGCTAAACAAGTAAATAATAATTTAAAAAACCCCCACAAATACAATTAGAAAAACATAAATAATAATTAATAAACAAAATCAAATATGAAATGTGATTCATGGACATACAAACATTCTGCATATCTTACCTTCTTTTCTAAACCTCCATAATTGGCCTTATATTTAACACACAGTTCTATCAATTTACACAAACATAGAACTCTAGTTTTACCATTTCTCTTTCCTCAGATGAACGCATCTGCCACCAGACTGACTTCAAGACTTGTCTCAAGCTGGTCATACAGTCCCGACTGGCGAGAGAGGGCTTCGTGTCCATCCCCAGTGACTTGAGACAGGGGGTCGAGGAGGTCACAGACCTAGACGAAGCAATGGCGAAGATAGACAGATACCTTGCCACCAAAAAGCCTATTGTCTAAATCAGTTGTATGATAGACAAAACAAAGACGCTAGGTCACGTGAAAATCCCTGAAAATATGCCAGGTTAACTGCATCACAATTAATCCTGTTGATGACCGACGGGTTAAATTACTGTACCTTCCGTGGCACGTAAAAACAATTTAAGCAACCAGTCAAATAAATGTATATCTTCATGTTGAAATAACAGGCATGATTTTGAGGTTGGGGTGCATTGGCGTAGCCAGGCTTTTAAATGTGGGTGTGTGTGTGTGGGGGGGGGGGGGGGGGGGGAATCACATTGCGTGGGTGGGTGGGGCAACAATACCCCCACATCGGTGATGGAGTGTTACGTGTGCAAACGCAAAACCACTCGCCTTTTTGTTTCTTAAATAGTATATAACTCTTAATATTTATTTTCTTTAAAAAATTACAATTAAGAATGTGTTTACATTCATTGCTATATTATATTAGTATCAGCTTCTATTTATTTATATACACTGTATATATACGGTAGCGTGTCAAGAAGTACAACTCGTAGAATGTTCTCTTTTATTCATAGTGCCTCGTCATTTTAAATCTGTGATATGTATTGTCCACTATAAAGTGGCATACCGCAATCTGTGATCAATTCCAGTAGCTTAACTGTTTTGTCTAAGGTCACAACAGAGTCGGTTAAAATTGTTCCAACATCCCTATATGTATGAGTGTTAAAAAATATTTTTTCGTCGATGTTGGAGCTTTAATAAAATAGTTTTTAATTTCCTGTTTCTTAGCATACATTGTGGGCCGTGACCTACTAGTTCATTACAAAAACGAATAGAATAGAATAGACGTGTAACGACACCCCAGCACGAAAGATACATCGGCTATTGGGTGTCAGACTATAGTGTATGCAAACATTAGGTGTACAAAACCGAAGAACACCCGTTAGACTTCCCAGTGATGCCTCTATAAATGTAGAGGCGTGATCACATTTTAAGTTATAAAATGGTGTCTCACCCTTCTCCTGTTTGATGTGTTGTTGTTTTGGTTTTGTTATTACTTTTGCTGGTTTTGGATATAAAATATGATGAATAATAAAATATATGACACAGCGTACGTATATTGCTGTTTTTGTATTCGAATATAAGCATTGTGGTGAGTTCAAAATGTTGTTCAATTGGAGAACCCTCGTCCTGTGTCTAGCTCGTTTTCCTAATATTCAGTAGGGTCAAACAACAATCTACAAATATATACAAATGTATATATATATATATATATATATATATATATATATATATATATATATATATATATATATATATATATGATGTGCGTGCGCGCGTGTGTGTGTGTGTTTTAATGAGCCCTACAAAAATGCAGGACCACATAACCCAATATTTCAAGAACTGTGTGCAGTATGAAGACATGTCGATGGCGAAGGACTAGTGACCAATTCAATGCAACAAAAATTCAATTAGACAATGTCGTACCTAGTCGGATGTAAATGGGGTGGCAGTACAAAAGATTCAGGGCACAGTAACAGAAAGGTGTTTCCGGGATAAAACACCATAATTTTTTCGTATTTTTCTGTGAGTGCAAATGCTTCAATGGCACTCCGCTAGCGACAGTGTCATAGCTGATCAAATAAAGTCTCCCCTCTAAACCGCCCATATTTGTTTCGACATTTCTTCGTTTCTATTATATAGACAGCAGCAGCAGTAGGCTGGCTATACAAGCAGTGTGTTAAAATAAAGTTTGTTTTGTTTAACGACACCACTAGAGCACATTGACTTATTAATCATCAGCTATTGGACGTCAAATATTTGGTAATTCTGACATGTAGTCTTAGAGAGGAAACCCGCTACATGTTCAGTTAGTAGCAAGGGATCTTTAACATGCACAGTCCCACAGACAGGATAACACATACCACGGCCTTTGAAATACCAGTCGTAGTGCACTTGCTGAAACAACGATGGGGACCGCGCATCAGGAGAGCGCTTTACCACTGGGCTACGTGCCACCCCCTGTCGTGTTCAAGTACTTCGCCTTCGAAATACATGTAATTTCTGTGTTTACTTTCCTTGCTTGAAATATACTCATCCGATCAAATGTTCTCAGAAGCCGAGTGTAGATTGTACCTCCCATTAATTTGGTACATAGGCCTACGAAACTATATATATATATATATATATATATATATATATATATATATATATATATATATATATATATATATATATATACATATATACATACATACATACATATACATGTACACATACATGTACACATACATGTATAATAAATTATATATATGGACGTAAAATTAACTTTTAGCTACTTTTGAACGAGCAGAAATATACTGAATATACAGACACTGATATTCTAAACTAAAAAAGCATATTATTTAATATGTAATTTTAGTTGTTAAAATGGTTTTGTTAGAAACATTTTATAATGTTAGAAAACTCAGGACAGTGCCATTATAATGTGATGAGATGTCGTTAAACAAATATTTCTTTTCATCGGGGTTGAATTAGTGTACATACACTGAAAGGAAGGAACGGAGAGAGAAATGTAAGGAGGACGGAAGGATGTTGTATTTAACTACACACTCAACCCATTATATTTACAGTCATATGGCGTCTGACAATATGGTGAGAATGAGAGGATACCGGCTGCCGCCACGCGATGAACCGTTACTCTTTTGAATTAGCAGCAAGTGAAATTTTGTATGCATGATCTCACAGCCATTCAACTGACTGGGTGTTTTCTCGTTCCAACCAATGCACCGCGACTGGTCAAAGGCTGAGGTATGTGCTTTCCTGTCTGTGGGAAAGTGCATATAATGTAGCGGGTTTCCTCTCATGACTACGAGTCAGAATTACCAAATGTTTGACATCCACTGACCGATGATTAATTAATCAATGTGCTCCAGTGGTGTCGTTAAACAAAACAAAACAAACATACACCAGCCAGAATAATATATAACACGGCCGGACCAGTTGTGGAGCGGGGCCCACCGACGTGAGTCGATCCTAGATCGGCCGCGCATCAAGCTAGCTAGCATTATACTACTGGACCACGTTCCGCACCTACATTATATATATATATATATATATATATATATATATATATATATATATATAGATATATGTAATAATTACGTCTGAAAAGAGAATGCAATGATGATGACGATGATGATGATGACCACCTGGTAGTGATGATGTTGATGATGACAACAGTATAGTAACTGACGTGTTATATTCATTAAACGTCCAAGTAGCCTACAGTTTTCTGGGGACGCATTCCAGAAGCCTGGGTCGCGTTTCCAGAACAGAATAATACATTTTGGGAACGTACGTGAAACTGAAATAATGGGGACGTCTGATTTAGATGTAAATTTTGACATCGCCTATATTCTCAATTGGGACAAGATCAGTATATTACAATACATTAAACTTCTTCTTTTTTTTCAAAGAGGATGTCTAATGCTTATTTTTTCTAGTTTTTGGGTCATTTTTATTTATATATTTATTATTATATTAATAATCAGAGTACAGGCTGGGAGCGATCATAGCAAGGGCCTACCTCCAAACAACAACCCCGGGGGTAATATAAGATTGTTGTTTGGGAGTACCTGTTGGTGTGATAGGTCTAACATAAGAATCGATTAAAAAATATATATCATTGGTAGATCGACCAATCAGCGCCACCCATGGTCATACTGTATGCTTTGAATAAATGTTTTGTCATGGATACGTTTTGACTAAAATGTACCTACGTTTTGGTTTGGGTACGTTTTTTACTAGTGATAGACGTAGCCTACATTATGATAGAAAGAACCACCCATTTTTTGCGTCCGATATCAAATCTCACATCCTTAGAAATTATAGTATTCGTTCAAATACTTGAAAATACTATTCGAATATTTCGAAAGCAAATTAGCAAATATTAGAATATTCGAACTGAACTCTATTAAAATTATTTCAAGACAAAAACATAAAAATAAAAAATAAAAATAAATAATATTTAAAGAGATGTCAGAACCTACTTATGCCTAGCTAGTACATCCTGAACGTTCTCGACTGTCATTAACACGTACATATAATGAAGTAAATGCTCATATTTAGGCTACTAATTGTCAAAACGTCTAGGAAATGTCGATCATAAATGTACGTCATTTGTGAAACCTATTGCTTCAAGAGGCCTTACAGTAAAACAATCGTGTTTGAATGCGGGGGGTGGGGGGAGGGTGAGGTGGATTCGCCCCCACCCCCCACCCCCAGTGACACCCCGTCCTATCACGTACCTGCAACCTCTGGACTAGCTCGGGTGTTATTTAGTGTTATTCTATTATATGTGAGAATAACGCTAGAGATGACAGTGTGTAATACAAATAGTAGCCAGCTACTGTGTCTGAAATACGTACCCCATCCCCCTAAACCTGATGCCAGAGACGTTTAGTTCGATTTAACCCGAGTCGAACGTGCATGATACGACCACTAAACATCGGCGCGACAGTCTTGTCACGTCTCCACACACTTTGTCCTATGTCAGCACAACAATAATGGAATTTAACATAGGAGCGTCGGATTTCTACGTCTAGTGTCAATACCGGTTACCAACATGTAAGTTTACAACGTCATGGTTCGACTCGGGAATAATCGAACTAAAGGTCTGTGGCATCAGATGTAGGGGGTGGGGGGGGGGGGGTACTTCAGTCACAGTAGCTGGCTACCATTTGGTAATCGACGATTGCCGAAGTGTTACAAATAGTCATCTCTAGCGTTATTCCCACACAGAATAAAATAACGCTAGTGGACACTCGAGCTACCCTGGACCCGACCTTTTGGGTGAATCTCGTGATCATGAACGCCTGGAAAAATACATTTACGAGTAGACAGCTCGCAAAATGGTCACAGAAGAAAATTGAACAGTTTGATCTATTTTAAATATTTTTAAAATCAGATATCTTTAGGTTGGACTATACCAATTCAAAACCACGTTAACGTTTGTGTTTAAAAACACTATATGCAATATATCAACCAAACTGTGACCCATAAATATCAGTACTACAACCCCTATCTCAAAGTATTAACTGCAGAAAATGGTACCTTTCATGGCTCATTTTCGGTATAACCAGATGTTTGTGCAACACCCCTAGTTTCGCACAAAATTTTAGTACTTTTTTTTACAGGTACCCCATACATGTTCCAAGCACAAGGCTACTTGACACGGTGGTACTACATCAAATAAAATTGCATACATTTTTAGCCCAGATGAAACTAATTTTTTTTTACAACCAACACACTCACATTTATAACCAATCACAGGACTTGTGGTGTTAACTTCTCTATCAAAAGTTCGGTGCACCTCGAACTTCCACCCAGCCGGAAATTAATTGGTATAGTGCAACCTTTAAACATCGTTCACCGAGGTGTTCCAAATGAGAATAGCGGAAGTACAACGAACAAAAAGGCAACATCCGGTAAAAAGCTGTGTAAATGGCAATTTTCGATTTTGAAAAACAGGTAAAATAGTTGTATTTCCTGTGCAGTGGAAATGCATTATCACTGTTATGGTATTTTTGTGATATTTGTTCTATACATAACAAATTAGAAACACGATTATATATATATGCAAGAATGCGAATAGTAGTGAACGTTTTATGAGAAAAGAGAGATAATTTGTTTTTGTTTTACTCTGTGAAAATTGTAATGACACATGATTTGCAATTTCCCGTCCACCACAATGGTTTGTGTGTGTATGTTTAATTACTTTACTGCATTGGGAAGGCCTTTCCTTAATGTTCTTTATTATAGCCTACGCTACGTGACAGTGCCAAAGGAAAGTCCTACCCTGCATTGAATGTGTATAAAGTGTTTTCAATATTAAAGCGACATTCCTGAGTTTGCTGCAATTTTTAAGATGCCATCAACTAACGGAGACATTTTAAAGGGACAGTCACATTCCTGAGATTGCTGCATTGTAAGATCATATGTTTCCGACAAATAAAATACCAGTGATTGTAATTACATATCAAATATATTTTTCTGCATAAAATATTAGTGGCTGTATATTAAATGTGTTTCTGATCATTCTAATATTTGTACTAGGTTAAATTTCATTTTATTTCCTAAAAATTATGTTTTCGTACGTACGAAATAATTTGAAGACAAAATCCACTTTGGGCTTCTTACAAATACTGAGATGACCAGAAACACATTGAATATACCTGTAGACACTGATAATACAGTGATATTGTAAACAAGAAAATATTTTTAATATGTAAGTTTAATCGTAGAAATATTTTATTAGTCGGAAACATCTTACAATGCAGCAAACTCAGGGATGTCCCTTTAACTGCAATACCTTTTAAAATACTTAGGGTTAGCCTATCTTGAGTCACTGGAGGCTATTTACCAAGCACACATTGTGCCCTTAAAACTATAAAAGGCGGAATATCGTCCCTCCTGACATTGTAACATCATTTATAATTTAAGACCTGTTCTAAATGCTTAAATATTAAAAAATATTCTGCCTATTATAGCTTTAAATATGTTTTATAATATAAAGCAAAGTGTGCAGGGGACAATATTTCGAAATCTGAGGGAACCGGAAATCGGTTCACGTGGTTTTTACCTATGTAACCAATTGTTTGGTTACATGAATTATATTTGCGTAACCCGTGGGTTACCTGATCGGTTACCTCAAAATTACTTTGAAATTATATTTTAAATACATAGTTTTTTGCTCAAACATGAAGTTAAAACAAATACAAAAGAAAACATTTTACAAAAAAAAAAAAAATGTCTTTAATGCTTGCTAAAGTTAACAGTATTATAAAAGAACTGAATATCAGCCCCAGTACAGAAACAAAATACAGGGGCGTAGCCAGACATTTTCTTAGCATTACGCACGCCAAAGGTGTTCCCGAGCGGGGATATTCGGGGGGCTTCCCCCTGTGAAAAGTTTGAAACTCAGGACGCCTGTAGATGCAATCTGAGCCCTTGTTTTTCTTCTTTTTTTGTAATCTTTTTTTCGAGTCAATTTTAAGAGAATATTTTATAGATCAATTACAGACAACCTCTACCTATTCCCGGATTTTGTTTTTGCATTACGCATATGCGTACTGTGTGTAATGGGCGCTACGCCTTTGAAATATATACATAATCATTTGGAGAGATTCCGTTTTGCGGTGACTATGCTACTTTCACTTTATCGATGGTACGTCTATACTACATTGACGTTCCAAATGTTTGTTTTTTTAAAGCTCATTATGCGATGTTAGTATTGTTCAAATTTTGTGACACTTTTGGATTCCTGTTTACGTTAAAACTGTTTTTAACATATGTAAAATTATAGGCAATCCAATATTATGTCTACATATATTCCTTTAGAGATAAAATAGCAGCAGATAATTTAGCCGTCCCCAGCGGTCTGAGCACATTTCTTTAAAACTTTTGACTCGACTCTATACTGAACATTTACTTTAGACTGGTTGCAATTTACAACTGTTGAAATATAACGTTGTTTACTGATTTGCTGTACATAAAGTATCTAAAATTCAGCCTAAAACATTTGTTGAAATACTAGTAGTATGTCTGCGTGAATAAACGTCCTGTAATCGTGAAGTTTGCAAGTTTTAATTTCTGAACGTTTACAGGTCATGACGTAACCAGTTTGCGGTTCGCGTAAATTTAACTTTGCGTAACCGACCCGCAAACAGAACGGCGGTTCGCGTGAAATATTGTGCCCTGGTGTGCGCACACATGACATGTTTGGTACTGGTTAACAACATGTAAGTTTAATATCTTGACTGAACTCGAGCATAATTAAACTAAAGCTTTGCATGTGGCATTTCTAAAAAACAAAAAAACAAAATTCATGCTGGGGTGTCGTTAAACATCTATTCTATTCTGGCTACCATTTGGTCGTCAACGATTGCTGAAGTATTACACACAGTCCTCTGTAGCCCTCCCCTACAACATATCAATAAGGGGAGGGCTAGAGGTGGGAGCAGGTCTTTTTGCTCCAAATCTAACTCGTCCTGTACCAATTGGCCCCAGCCTGCCCAGGTGTTCAAATGTGTGAATTGTCACAGTAGTACAACAAACAATTAGATTTGGTTTAATTAGGAAAACTAAGTGTCTGGTAAATGGTCAGTTATACTAATGTTCAAAGGCAAAAGATCACCAACAAATATCATCATCATCAACGTTTATTAATATTATTTTATTAATAACAAATGGATTTTTAAGGAGCTCAATCACGGATTTAGTGGGCCTTGTTTCTCTAAATATGCATTATAAATGAAACTTACATTCGTTTGGAATACCAAACCTAGTTATTGTATGATCCAAAACATTTTAATTGAACTACGATCGAGGGAATTCCATGATACGCTTCATTTTAAAAATTTGGAACTCTTCTTGTGATGAGACCAAAAAAAACACGGAAAAATAGACTCGTAGTGATGAGGCTATATATACGACAACCGTATAATGTATTTTTGGATTTTATATTTATAAACAATTGCCATGTGTAGAGACTTGGCAAATGAGGGCCGGCAAAATACATGGCAAATAATAAAAAATATATTATTTCATGATGAAAATAACCTCGAATTTCGCTGAAATAAAATAATAAACAGTCGGAACATGAACTCACCATTTATTATTATTAGGTGCATGTGCAAATTATTTTGACTGGTTCGCAAAGTGGTATTTCGGTTTTAATGTATAGTGTAAAAAACCCAGTGTACTGTTGCATGTTTTGTTGTCCAAAGGTTGGCTAATTATTACTTAACCCAGTTGAATCCAGTTCTACGTGCAGGGACAAGTTCAGCCTGCCATTTGTGCGTGTGTGCACGCATGTTAATCTTGCATTTTTATAGCAAAAAAAAAAAAAACGTTATAGATAAAAGTATTAAAACACCGCCCCACCACCCCAAAAAGGTAGTAGTAGGCTAATAATAATAGTAGTAGGCTAATAATAATAGTAGTAGTAGTAATAATAATTGTGTATTATTATTATTACATGTATCATAATGTTGGTAAAATCACGTCACAGTTGGGTGGGGTGGTTGGGGGCGGTTGTTACAGAAACGTTACATAAATTTAGAGGGGGACCCGGGAGTGGTCTCGACTTTACTAGTAGCCTATTGAAAAAACATGTATTTTGAGTTTTATTGCCCCTTGCAATTTTGAGCATTTGAAATGTACAGCAAAATAACCTTTTAGTCATATTTATTTGCGGTAAAATTAACATTTTTACAAAATTTACATAAGCAGTCTCAAAATTGCAATCGGAGAAAAATTATTAAAGGGACACACCCTAGTTACGTTTATTTGTTAACCATTACGGCGTTGTTTTTCGCTATTAAACCACATTTTTCACAAATAAAATTGCACTTTACTTACATTTTATTATTTAGAATACACATTTCCATTCACCTGAAGTGCTTTTTGGTAATCCTGATGTTTGTAAAACCACGAAATGCATGTTTTGAATTTTTTCACAAAACATGTTGTCGAGAAAAAAACGTTAAGCAAGCGAGGTCCAATCTATTTTTAATGTCACAGACGTTGGTATATCACGTGACCGTTATCATTTTGGTTCGGTTTGTTTTCTCGTGCACGGTTCGCGCAATCAACATCCGATTTGTTGTTGTTCATTTGTGAGATTTTTCTTCACAGTTCGTGAACATTTTCAGTAACAATAAAGTTCAGACAAGTGTCTCAATACAAAACGTTACAAACCCTTAAAACCAATAATTTTGCTAAGTCTTACGATATCTGGAGAGGGGATACAACCAGGACAGAACAGTTGGAACATGTCCAGGAGAAGTGAAACGAATGCACCCCAAGTCTGTGAAATTTGTCGTGACGTAGGCATTGTTGTGCTTCTACCGGTGACATCAGAATACTAACTTTCAAAATTATTTCAAGCAATTGGGACATGGGGATTCCCATGGTATTTATCGATATAAAACCTGCTTTTTCACTCCATTTGATAAAAACGTGATCTAAGTGTGTTACAGGTTTGTACATTAACTAAATTATAATTTATTTTTGCTGGATGGAACTAGGGTGTGCGGCTTTAAGTTCAAGCCCTGTTGTTAGTTTGTGTACTATCCGTAGTTAGTTTCTCTTTCAGTTAATCTACCTCAGCAGCTGATAATTTGTAATTGTTATATATATAAATTTTATTTATTGATTTATTTATTCATAAACATTATTTATTTATTTATTATTATAAATTTTTTGTGACGCTATTCATATACATGTATCTATGGAAAAGGTACACAAAAGGATCTGCTAAATTCATATACTCCCCCACCCCCTACCCTGTTCAGAAAATGCACTGTTTGTACAGTACTTAGTATGTATTCCTCCTGTTCCAGATGGTTCGGTAATATGGATCAATCAAATACATGTACTTATTTACCGCCTATATACATTTTTGCTGTGAATATAGTAATATAAACAGCATCTAGTTCAGAGTATTCTTTAAAAATGTAACAATTCCTATCCCAAGTCGGCTGTTATGGCATATTTTGCATAACATGAATTTGACAAGGTGGAAAATGAAGGTGTTTGTGATCCAGATGTTTTAGAGTTTTTCGCGTACGACTAACGATAAATTTACCTATAGATACAAAGGCCTAACTAGTTGGGATTGTCGATGTTTAGCATGCTTCTGTTACTAAAATAAATGAATGTATAAGCTTATTATCATTCAGTACATTTTTATATTATTTTTTAATAACTTATTTTCATTGTTGTTGTTTTTCACTATTTACCCTACGTCGCAGAGGACAGTCAAACGGTCTCGTTACATGAGCTTGGTAAATCGTTTTGACACTGCGGTTATTCGGGGAATGCCCATCACGTAACTCAAAATAATACGTCACACCTCTGCTCTCCAAACAGCCGTTATTTTTCTCAGAATTATGGACCGTACCCATAATTCAATTATTTTTATAAAATATCAATAATAAGTATGATATGGTGGTTATGTAGATGGTTCAATAAAGTACTTTTAAGTACAAATCAAATGTATATATTGTCATATAATACTTTGTTGGGTCAATAATTAGGTCAACCATCTGTGAGAGAGCGCGTTTAACAGGTTAACAACTCGCTGAATACATACTTCAGGATATATATATATAAGTATGTTTACCTTTACTTAGTAATACCGGCCTCGGTGGCACAGTGGTTAAGCCATCGGACTACAGGCTGGTAGGTACAGGGTTCGCAGCCCAGTACCGGCTCCAACCCAGAGCGAGTTCTTAAGGGCTCAGTGGGTATGTGTAAGGCCACTACACCCTCTTCTCTCTCACTAACCACTAACCTACTAACAATTAACCCACTGTCCTGGACAGACAGCCCAGATGGCTGAGGTGTGTGCCCAGTACAGCATGCTTGAACCATAATTGGATATAAGCACGAAAGTAAGTTGAAATGAATGAATGAAAACTTAGTAATTGGGCAAGATTAAGCAGTACATAACGAAGGACATTTTAACTACTTTTACTTATAAAATTGTTCATACTAAAGTAAGTTTTTGTCATAACAACTTACTTTCGAATTGGTTTTGTAGGTGATAGGTTTTTATACACTGAGTACTGCATAAAAATATTTAATGCAACTGTATTTTAAAATGTCATATAATTTATGTGTTTTTAATAATCGGTAACAGAGGGCATACATTTTTTTTAAATGCACATCACATACAATAACTTGCTGCTTTTATTGTTGTATCTGGTGTACTAGGCATCCAATATTGGAACTAGTATATAACAGAAATCAAGCTAACATGTATTTATAAAACAATAATATGAATCTGAAATACATCACTAATTAATTATATTTTTAATAAAAATAAATTCATGGTAACGGAGGGACACATTGAAAAAGTAACAAAAGGGACACCTTTTGTGGCATTGCATAAATTTTCATTCTTATATGACCCATTAAATGAGTCCAAATGGATTTATATATTAATAAATAAACAGTAAAAGTATAGTTTAACATCAGTGGTTCATTGATATATTGGTTTGGATCAACTGAACACTGTATTGATAACTGTAAATAAAATGTGTTGAGTGCATTGTTAAATAAAATATTTCCTTCCTTCCTTCATTTACCTAAAGCTATCCGATCATCGCCAAATACTGCTGTTTTTAAATATAGACTCAAGAAATATTTTCTAAAATAGTATCATTTGTACATGTATGTTTATTGCGATATATATATATATATATATATATATATATATATATATACACACACACACAGTCAAACCTGTCCTACCGACCACCTGTAATCAGCGGTCACCTGCCTTAAGCAGACACTTTTTTCCTCCCAAACGATTTATAATGTAAATGCACCTGTAATAAGCGGTCACCTGTCTAACGCGGCCACCTAAATCGGATCCAAAATCGCTAAAATACCTGTATTAAGCGGCCACAATAAATGTTTTCTGTTATATAAAATGGATATTTTAACAACAGCGATAAGGTGCAGCAAATAACCGATATTCACACCTTCAGGAATACTAGCACCCATTCAGTCCCGACATTTCAACTATGTATCAATTAAGAAAGTATGACTGGGAATGCATCTAATTGCCTCTGGGCAGGCTACGCTTGACACATGTAAATTCATTTACTATGACAATACACCGCATGAAGTAGGAATTAAATAATTAAATGGAAAAAGAAAACCAATTTGTTGAGCATGGTTAATTTAATACATTCCAGTTGCATTTTTTTCTGAAGGAGACAACATGTGAAAAGTTGATTTATTGTCAGTTACGAAGCACACGTCATCCGTTAATTAGAAGTGCATACGGTAAAACAAGAAACAACAAACTCTATATGTGGCAACCTGTAATCAGCGGCCACCTGTCTTAAGCGGCCAATTTTATCTACTCCCTTGTGTGACCGCTTGAGACAGGTTTGACTGTGTGTGTATGTGTGTATATATAAATATATATATACATATTTTCTATTTGTTCATAAATGTATGTATTGTAATTCTGTATTATTTGATCTGAGGGCCTCAGGAAAGATTAGCTTTTGCTAACTGTGTTACTCTCACTAAATTAATAATTTATTATTATATTATATTATAAAGATGAAAGACAGAGATAAATTTATATTATTAATTTGCTTGTACGTGTACTTTCAGGTATCAAAGAAAACACAGGATGGATAAGCAGTATTCTGTGCAGTTCTTTTCTGAGTTTGTTGAGGCAGTACAAAGACTTTGCCGGGACTACCTCGACTTTGATCAGGCCGTGGAGATTGGTGGCTACCTGTCCATCGAGATTGACAACTTCAGGAAGGAGCGATATGTGCTGAGCGAGATGCTGCAGAAATCAGGAAACGTGATCAGCGAGAGCTACTGCACCAAGGCATTCAAAACACACAGCCGGTGTTGTGCTGACAAGAATGCTTTACGTGAACGACATTCAAATGTTTCAGACTTTGGCAGTGACACGAACTCAAGCAGATTCACCTGTGCGAGCGATAGTCAGATGTCTGGGCTTGAAACTGGCAATACTCAAAGATCTTTACTCCGATCAAACCAGTTGCGGTCAGCAGTGCGAACAGACCATGAGAGGACTAGTAGTGGTGGGGACGGAGTGTCTAGTGGGCCACTCACAGATAGACTTGTTGTCGTGGAGAGGTCAGGTGATTGTTGTAGTATTGAAACGTATTCTGATGGTTATGAAACACAGAAAAAGTCTGTGTCGTTGCTGTCATCTGTACAGCGGTCGCCAATGTCTACTGCTGCTTGTAACAACCTTGTAAGTGATAAGTCGGGTGAAGAAATGAGGACGACGAAGCGTGTTTCTTCATTGTCCAGTTCATCTCCAAGAACATGTAAAAGAGGTACCGTGACAATCGTGTAATTATTCTTAGAGAAAAGTTTGGTTTCAAAGTGTTGATTAGCAACATTTTCTAATGATGATTAGAAAATGTATTAGCGACTACTATTTACAGGGAATGTTTTGTTATACTGAGTATAGTGATGGAAGTTACACCAAGAAGAGAATGGATCCCTAGCATTGGAACATTCTCCAGGACAGGGCTTGAAACATGCCAAAAATAGGGTGGGCCAAAAACAAATATCTTGGCCACTAAAATTTCATATTCAGTGGGCCAAACTTGCTTTAGGTAGCCCAAACACAAAATATTCTATATTTCAGGTTTTAAGCAAAATATTGATTTGAAGAACCACGTCTAGATAAACAAATTGATAGCTGCTATTGATCAGTGACTGTTACAAACAAAATGTTAAAATTACAACACTGGGAAAAAACTTACATTTTAAATTTCATTTGAGGTTGACATTTGTTTTTTAACGAAAATTATGTTTATCAACGTTTATGCAATGGAAGACACAGAATTAAGACACTTGATAATGTGTATGTACATACATATATATATACTGTAGATCCTGAAATTAATGCGATCATAATATTAATCAGGCATCGAAATAAGTCGAGAACGGTCGTTCAGGTTACCGGGAGGTTACCACATGTTAGAAAAGTCGAGAACGGTGTTTCGTTCTTAATAAAAAAATTCAACGAATGGTAGTTTCGTTTCCGAACGTAAACCAGGCAATGCATTCAGGACTTCTGCGTTTCATTTTCTCGTCAGGAATTGCATCTATGTTTGCGCGCAAGTCACTCCGCGTTTAAGCAGCGTCTACTAAATGAATTTATGTCCGCGTTTTGTTTTCTCGTACAAAATTGCACCGATGTTCGTGCGCACTTGTGCAATTGTAAAGCAATTTTGGCAATCCGCGTTTAAGCAGCGCCCACTAGATAAATTTACTTCCGGATTTCGTTTATCGTATCGATATTCGTGCGCACCGTTACAATTTCAGAACGACCGCGTAGTAGTAACAGGAATTCAATTCTAACTTTCATATAGTTGTGGAAACCTATAGGTTACCAGACTATATTTTGTGGTAACCTGTAAATGGGTTACCAGACACAATGCTTATTTTGATGCCTGATTAATGTGAAAAATGCGAGCTTGTGTTATTCGCATTAATAATATGAAATGTTAAAATTACAACACTGGGAAAAAACTTACATTTTAAATTTTATTTGAGGTTGACATTTGTTTTTTAACGAAAATTATGTTTATCAACGTTTATGCAATGGAAGACACAGAATTAAGACACTTGATAATGTGTATGTACATACATATATATATATATATACTGTAGATCCTGAAATTAATGCGATCATAATATTAATGCGTAAAATGCGAGCTTGTGTTATTCACATTAATAATATGAAGCACTTATTTCTATGTTTTGTTTATGTGTCCCACGTTATTAAAACAAAACAAACAAAGATTAAAATTCTAATATATAACACAAGTGGAAAACAATTCATTGTAGGCGAGTCTGACTAATTGTCGAATAGTCTAGCAAGCTATAGTATGTGTTACACTCTTTTAAAACAAACACAGATTAAAATTCTAATACATTTATAATAGAACTGGAGCACAATTCATCGTAGGCGGGACACACTAATTGTCCAATAGTTCAGCAAGATGCCAGACACGTGTGACACAAATTACAGGGTCTTTGGTCATCCTGTCTAAAGCTGACACAACACATCGTGTGTGAATGGATTTTAGCACGCTAATCCTGAGGTCGACCGTTTCTTTGATTTCACTGTTCAAGTTTGCTGCAACTTAGTCGGCATAACACTGGATGAATTGTGTTTTCGTTATGACTTTTGAAATATGTCTACATTCTTGGGAAGATACAGTTGTAATGATACATGTATATATGTATGCTAATCATGTTTAAACAGATTTATTACCCCAGCGGTCACTCATAACAGAGAAAATAGTTTCCATATTTTCTCAGTGAGAAATATTCTGCATTGGTCTAATGAACAATACTATTGGACAATTTGATGCTTACAAACCAATGACTTTGTCGGTACTAAATATGACGTCTTCACGATTGACAAACACAAAATGACGTCATGTAGTTTAAAGAGTTTGCCTTTACGGGTCTCTTGTTTTTGGTGTTAAATTAATAACAAAATGTCATTTTAATGCAATTCATTATAGATTTGGAAGCAGAATAAAGAGAACTTGTGTTTTTTTAAATTATCTTTGAACGTGATTAAATTACAATGTTATAGTAATTCTCAGAACAGTGCGTAAAGTGGTTTTCATCATTCCTATACAGGTTGGCCTTCGTGCATGTGCTTCGAAAATAAAGGCTTTTAGAGAAAAAATAGCTGAGGTAATAAATAGAATAACAAACTCGGTACCAGTTATTATCAAATTTATGTCCCGAGTGAAATAATTTTCATTTGTCACTCGCTAAAGCTCGTGACAACTGAACATTATTTCACTTGGGACATAAATTTGATAATAACTGGTAACTCGTTTATTATCCTCTATTTATTAGGTAACCATACACGTTATGTAATTGAATGCTGCAAAACACACTTGGGATTAAACAGGTCACCTGTTAGTGAGTTGATATCACTGAAGATGCCTTTACCAAATTTAATCAAAAGGTATACAGATGTGTTTTGCTAGAAAAGTAATATTTCAAAGGGAGGCCACTCGCATTAATTTGATGTCGCATTTTAGTCTTCCCACCGTTGATTGCATTAATTTAGGGACGCGTTAATTTCAGGATCTACAGTATATATATAATTAAATTACTTCATACATTGTAAGCATATCTAAAAAGGTATTAACAAGTTTGTTTATAATCCGTCCCATCCTGCTGCAATTTTATTTTAATAAATAATTTCAGTTTGGTTTCACGTAAGAAAAAAAGTAAAAGTGTTTTGGAAATAACTATTAAATATTATTTTTGCATGCAATTTAGAAAACAATCGGCTCAGAAATAAATAACTTGTAGTAAATTCCATAGTATGAAAAGAAGCGTTCCCTGTGGGAAGTCCTATACATAAGTAAATCAAGCTAAAGCAAATTATTTACTTCTTTTTTTTTACAATTTTACAAAATGTTTGAACTTGAACATTTTTTGTTTACATCATCAACACAAAATTGCATGGTGTGGCTCGTCTCCCAAGGCAAGGGTAGCTCACGCATAGTACAAACTAATGTACAGCAAATTAGGCTACATAATTGTTTGTTCATGACTGTGTTAGTGAAGAGTTGTTAACGTGTTCAGTGTTTTAAAAGTTACTTTGAATTTGATATAAGTATTAGTAAGAAATAGATACAAATGAATTGGGGATACGGTTTTCCGTATCTTAAAAGAATCTAACATAATTTGCGCTAGACAGGAAAACAAAGTAAACTTCCTTGGCATGTTTGATTTTTCCTTTGTTTGTTGCTGTGCGTTTAAGAAAATTACAACCAGCAGAGGACATTATGATCATGATTTTACTCAGAAAATGGTAACAATTCATTTTATTAGTCAGTTCAATAGGCACTAAATTAACGGGCGAATAACCCCTCCCCCCCCCCCCCCCCCAAAATTAAAATAAGATTTTAAAAAAAAACACCACCCAGGAATCAGAACAGCAGATGACAAAAACTAAGACAGCATTTGGGAATGTTCGGATTTGATTGCATATTCAACCGAGATGTTCTGAATGGTTATGGACTGGATCAGGAAGTCTTTGTTTTATCAAGACTACACCTAACTACATCCTGTCTACAACATCAATGTTTATAAATGAATGTTGGCAAATTGCCGTAAGCCGATATCTTCAGTTTTGAAAACCACGAGCAAGATTTTAATGTGGAATAAATATATGCAATACAAAATTTATTAATAGTGGCTCATACGTTATAGAAAGAAATTGCCCAAATAATATTATTTGGGCGACTAATGTGATTATTTTTTAATATTAAAGTTGCCCAAATGCCTGTGCTTATAAAACTTTTAGAGTCCAGACTTCATCTCTAATGATGTCGCACACATACAATTTGTATGGCGTTGTCATGACTACTGTCTGAGACTCTATTACTATTAGTCTTGAGTGTAGACTGTAAAGGTTTTATAAGCACCAGGCCAGGTTCTTGATTTACGTGTATCTGATGTTTGTCGTCCCTTCAAACTTAAATCCCTCATATATATCAATTGGTTAATAATAATATTCATTCTCAGTTATCTACATTCATGAACATCATTATGTCATTTTATTTTTTACAGAAAGATTACAACAAGATCAAGGGAAATCAAGTTCATTATCCATGCTCGATAATTCTGCAGCAAGTTATTCTGAAACTTCTTACCAAACTATTCCATCAGACAGTGTGAGTAAAGTTGTGCCGGGCGGTTTGTTTTCCGAGCCCTGTGTTGCCTCCTCCACGGAGGAGGCTGTCCGCCTGCCGCTTGGGGCATTGGTGAAGGAGGAGCCCGATAGCGAGGACTGTGTGATGGTGGGGGGGAGTAGTGAGGAGGACAGTAACCTGCTCGATCCCGGCGATGTCTCTGGTGATGTCTCGTTTCTCTTGGATCCCCTGCAGAGTGGTCAGCCGACAGCAGACGTCCATAGTCGGTCAGCAGCCTATACAGAGTCTCTGTCATCTAGTCCAGCAGACAGGCCAAAGGTAAGACGCTGGAACCGTACAATACAATGCGTAGCATATAGAGGGGATGATTTTCTTATTCAATTTTTGACAAATTATACTTACAGTATTAAAAAAAAAGAAAAAAAGTACCATTGTTAAAGTTTTTGTTTAATGTCAAATGGAAATCTGCAAAAAAATAATGTGAAATTCCCCTTAACAGATCTATACCCATGTACATGTATTCTTGGAACCCGACAGTAGTTTTAGAAATTAAAATTACTTTCTTTGTCTTATGTAAATACATGTATACATACGTGTACATATCACAGAATTCATTTAGGTTTATGAATGATTATATAAGGAGAACAACAAAATGGGTTATTGGGTTATATATACATGTATATAAATTATATTTTTTTCTTTCACAGTTGTAATTTAAACCCCCAAAATGGCATAATTTTACAATGATTCTTCTACACGTACATATATGTATGTTTGTATATACGTATGTACGAATGTACATACATACATGTCTAATCCATCCCATAAGCAGTGTATAATCTTTACAATTATATCAAGAATATTAAAATTGTAATATCCTTGGCGAAAAATATAAATTATCCAGAAAATCTTCATCAGTTAGTTGAATTACATTGTATCCATTAGTTAACCATTACATATGAAAATACAATTCAAAATGTGATGTCATGTATTAACGTATGGATTTGGCAATAAATAAATTTATAAATTATGTAAGTAAATTAATTTGTAATGTGTTCTTAGATGTAATTTTTTGTGTGCAGAGACTAAGGTATATACTTATCTTAACATTTCACAAGAAAAAAATATTACATATTTTTGATCATTATACAGCTTTGAGACTGTCCCTTTAGAAAAACTTTCATTCATTAAAATAAAATCACCAAAAATCAAGAATTCCATTTCAGGTAATCAATTTCATGATTCCATCCTTTTCTCTTTGATCACAGAAAATCATCCCCTTTATGTGACGTAATAAAGTTACTGTTTGTTTTGTTTAATGAATCATAATAATAAATTAATCTCAACACGCAGTTCGTTTCTTGAAGCAAATAAAGTTTGTTTAAAGTTGGTCTTGTCTAACAACACCATTACAGCACATTGATCTATTTATCATCGGCTATTGGATGTCAAACATTTGATAATTCTGACATGTAGTCTTAGAGAGGAAACCCACTACATTTTTCCATTAGTAGCAAGAGATATTTTGTATGCGCCATCCCACAAACAGGATAGCACATACCACAGCCTTGATATGCCAGTCGTGGTGCACTGACTATAACGAGAAATAGCTCAATGAGCCCATCAACGGGGGTTGATCCTAGACCGACCGTGCATCAAGCGAGTGCTTTACCACTAGGCTACGTCCAGCCCTTTGAAGTGAATAATTACCACCAGCACCTAGAGCTCCATAGATGGCTGATTTGTCCAAGTACTTCTACACTTTTCTCTGGTGGTCATCAGTAATATGTCCTTGTGACATTTTATAATAATATTGTAGGGTGGGACGTACATATAGCCCAGTGGTAAAGTGTTCACTTGATGTATGGTCAGTTTAGGATCAATCTCCATCCGGGGATCCATTGTTGTAAATATTTCTCGTTCTAGCCAGTGCACCATTCAGAAGTAGTTAGTATATTAAAGGCCATGGTATCATGTCTGTGTGTTGGTGGATATAAAATATCCCTTGCTACTAATGGAAACATGTAGCTGGTTTTCTCTCTAAGACTACATGTCAAAATTACCAAATGTTTGACTTCAGTAGCTGATTAATAATAAATCAATGTGGTATTGTTAAAACAAAAAACAAACTGTAACTTTTTGTATTGAAACTATGGTATTACAAAGGTACATTTTGGCTTTTTAGAAAGGTCCTTTATGTTCTTGCACAGGAAGCTTCTAAAGGTGTTTCTCCTTAATGGAACAAAACTAAATTATAATATACATTTATGTCCATGTGCAGTAGCATCTCCCTGTCTTCGTTGTCTTTTTTCTTCATGAACACTAACAAACACCAAACTTGGCATATTTTATTATCTTGATACATACAGGTATATATATATGTATATGAATGGATAATTACACAACTTTACAAAAACTTGTACAGAAAGTTTAAAATTTAGCATGCTTCACGACAATCAGTGATGTATTTTGTAATCATTCGGATCACTTCATTTCCTTTCACATTGATCACTTTTTTTTATAATTGATCATACATGTAGGAACAATACTGCTGTTTATGACATTGGCACATGTAAGAAATGGGGTGAGGGGAGGTGTCTCACGCTTCGTACTCGTAGGAACATCACTGCTGTTTATGACACTGACACATGTATGAAATGGGGGTTACTCGAATGACAAGCGTTTGTCTAACTGAAAATACAGAGCTATAGCTCTGAGATGAACGTTTTCTCGATTAATCCATAATTCTGGATTTTATTGGCTAATACTTTGCACACATGTTTGTATTGTGACTGAGGAGCACCGGTTTAAACCATTGTGCAGCCCTAACCCCAGGATAAACATCTGAGTACCAATACTTCACCACCAATATTACAATTTTTGGTAGGTTTTTTCGAAACCCACTTATATCTCTGTGATAGGAAACAGTCCATAGCCTCATTTTCACTTTTAACATTAATTGAATATATTATAAACTCACAGAAAACGTTCCTGTGCACCAAATAAAATTATCCCAAACTCACTGTAAACTTGGTAAATGGTTGAAATTTGTGACTCGTGTGGACACCAAAACTATGCAAATTGTCGTAAATAGTGATACTATTGAATAGACATTTTGATATCTTGTGCGATACAAAAGCGGAGAAACTTTTTTCTGTGGTTATATATGATTGAGAAATAATCAGTCATGTCATTAGCGAGTGGTTGCGAAAAAGCGTATTTACCGAATGCAGACCAGGAAAATTCATCTTTGGACAACAAAACATCAAGGTACGTAACTTGTCATGTCATGAGTATTCTGTCATTTTTAGTGCTAAGCACCATCTGACTAACACATGGTATCTAGTATAATGTGAAATGTATTGACATGTACATGTAGGTATTTTGTTATTAAAGCGGTAATTGTTGTCTTGTAATAAAAGGAAGTGCTGAGTTAGATAACCAAAGGAAGACATTTTGGTTGTCATGTTTTCTCCGAAAGATACAGTTTGAGGCTTCATTGCATCTAAAGACTTTTTTTTGTAAATGTGTAAACACTTAAATGATAGTGGATTTTTGTTTGCACAGTAAAAGTTATAATCCATTTGAAGTGTTTAATAGTGGGTGAGATGGAAAAATGCATGTAGGATAAATCTGTACCTGATATGTGTTTGCTAGCAGCTCTCTCCCTCTTGTAGTTTCAGCAAGCCTTCTAATGCATCTTGATTATAATTTCCCAAAATTACACAACATTACTTGATGAGTGGTAAAATAATACATTATTACCCATATGGTTAAAACTATCTTGGTATGTACATGTACCTAGATATATATCTAAGTGTTACATCCCACTAGAACGTCAAGTGCTCAGTACTACGTAACACTTCATTGTCATATGATGATGTCATACAACTGGCGCACTACAACCTTATCGTATCGTTAATCAAACAAGTTTAGTGATATAAATTGTAATTGATTAATGGGTAATAAATAGGATGTTAAACTTATTACCATTTTGAATCATGTTTATGTCCATTGTGAAATAGTTTTCATTATCACTTGCTAAAACTTGTGACAATTAAAATTCATTTCACTTGGGACATAAACATGATACGAAACCATTTTAAGTTTTATTAGCATCTAGTGGGATTTGATCACGTGAGAATTGAATGGGTCCTACTGAATAGATGCTTCATGTCTTTTCTTACTGTACCAGTTCATAGTCATATATACAAACCACTTTATTCCACGGTTTTGTCAGCTCTGCCCATAATGGATTAAAAACAAATTTAAGTGTCACACTTATACATACACACACACACACACACACAACCATATACGATGAGTGGAATGAGTGGCATTGTCGACACACTTTATTTACAACTTGCATTATATTTACAAACTAAAAATCTATATTTTCTTTTTTGTTGAAACTTTGAAAATTGAATTGTAAGCCAGTAGCTCACGACCAAGCATTATCATATGACCTAGTAGGCTACCAATAGGTTACGCTGACTGCTGCTTATTTCGAGGGCTGTTTTGGGGGCCATGATCAGAGATGTGCACATGTATACAAAGAAGTTAGAACACAAGCTTTCCTAGGCTTTATTTTGTATGACTCTTTGGTGGACATACTGTTTTTACATGTTTGACAGTATGTTTATTTGTATACATGGATATGTATATATATAAAAGATATATATATATATATATATATATATATATATATATATATATACATACATACATGTACATGCATACTTGTTATAGACAACATACTGTGTATTTTGAACGTCGTGTACTGTGGTGATTCCCCATCTGCACGTTTTCATCCCTTGCCGGGATTTGCACATTTTTGGCAAAGTGATAACCCTAAACAATGATCTTAGAGTTTAAAGTTTGTTTTTGTTTAACGACACCACTAGAGTACATTGATTAATTAATCATCGGCTATTGGATGTCAAACATTTGGTAATTTTGACTCACAGTCATCAGAGGAAACCCGCTACATTTTTCTATTAGCAGCAAGGGATCTTTTATATGCACTTTCCCAAAGACAGGAAAGCACATACCATGGCCGTTGACCAGTTGTGGTGCGCTGGTTGGAATGAAAAAACCCCAATCAATTGAACGGATCCACTGATATGGTTTGATCCTGCAATTTTTTATATAGAGTTATAGGAAGTATTACATATAGTTATCACCCTCTCATAAATGTTATGTTCACATATATATTATATCCCGTATGAATATTCGTTGAGCCCGGTGTATAACAGGAAATGTACCCCCACCTGAAAATCTTCCCCCCCCCCCCCCCCCCCCCCCCCCCCCCCCCCCCCCCAAGAAGGAGATTTTCTGTGTCACCAGTAGGGAACATGATTTGCTGTCTCAACAAGATTATTTCACATCGACAGTAAAACATAATTTGTGATCGTCAATTGTAATTAAGTCTCCGAGCACACATGTATGCATCAGAGTATTGGGGTTATTCTTTGTCTTCTTTCTTCTGCATTTTGAAAATGACTTGATCAGAACTGCCATTTGCAGACAGTGGAATGTATCAGGAATGGTTATTCAGATACCAGAAGATTACCATGTGTCCATAAAGTTGTGAATGGTACCTGTACGAATATTTTCCAGCGAATGGTATTTTGTTGACTAATATTAAGTTTCATTTCCATACATATTACAGCAATTCATTCTGGCCTTTCATGCTGTGGTCAGTCATATCCATTTTTTTTTTTAAAAACTGACCACAGCTTATACAGTAGATCTGTTGCGTAATTTGATCAGTTTACTACATGTACATACAAAAGTCCTAGTACGATGTATACAAATGTACATGTTTTGCATTAATCTTTCTGAGAACCAGTTTACATGGTACATTCAGGATTTTCCATTACTCTGACAGATTAATGGACGTAAAACAAATACCAGAAATATTTTAAATATTTTTTTTTATTGCTACTAGTTAAGCTTCTGACTAGTGGATTAATTTTTAACAACATCCCTGTTGAGTGGGTACAAATTTATAACTTTTACTCACATATTTTCACTTAAACGTTTCATAAATACATAAAATGAAGTTGATATTAGAATTGGTAAGTATTATTTTCATGGGTTTTTCTAATTTTTATATTTTAGATCAGTTATTGTTAATTAAAATTAGGCAAACAAATCTAAAAATTCGCGTTTATTTACAAGCATTTGTGGCCAAGATGTCCAATATTTATGTCCATTATTCCTAATAACTGTTTTCTTGATCAGAATGTTTTTGGGAAACGAACTATATGATTTTAATTTTGTAAAATGGTCGAATTTATGATCAAATTAGCTGTCACAATCAGCTATCGATTCCTCAAAATCGTTGTTGTCAAGTGAAAATACGTGAAAATTCGGTGAGTGCCATGTGCAAAACTGGTAAATATGAATTGAAAAATGCATTGTATACAGTGTACAGTATGTCGACTTCTGTGATGTCGGGCGAGATATCTCGCCTACAGTAGTCAGAAGGTTAATTGCATACATGTAATGCAAACTCTGGCCATTTTTGTACCCACTTCCCCTTGTGATGCTTTGTAATGCTAAGACCACTTCCCCATCTTTATGATTTTGTCAATGTAGTTTGAACACCTCCCTTCTTTCATTACGTGTATCTCTGTGATGTAGTTTTAACACCTCCCTTCTTTCATTACGTGTATCTCTGTGATGTAGTTTGAACACCTCCCTTTTTTCATTACGTGTATCTCTGTGATGTAGTTTGAACACCTCCCTTCTTTCATTACGTGTATCTCTGTGGTGTAGTTTGAACACCTCCCTTCTTTCATTACGTGTATCTCTGTGATGTAGTTTGAACACCTCCCTTCTTTCATTAGGTGTATCTCTGTGATGTAGTTTGAACACCTCCCTTCTTTCATTACGTGTATCTCTGTGATGTAGTTTGAACACCTCCCTTTTTTCATTACGTGTATCTCTGTGATGTAGTTTGAACACCTCCCTTCTTTCATTACGTGTATCTCTGTGGTGTAGTTTGAACACCTCCCTTCTTTCATTACGTGTATCTCTGTGGTGTAGTTTGAACACCTCCCTTCTTTCATTACGTGTATCTCTGTGGTGTAGTTTGAACACCTCCCTTCTTTCATTACGTGTATCTCTGTGATGTAGTTTGAACACCATTATTGGGTTTTCTTTGAAGACAATTTGTCTGTGAACAATTGTTTGAAATAAACGTGCATGTACATGTAATGAAGTGAAGTTTCCATACACATTGTATCTCTAACAGTGTTCTCCAACATTCTGAAACCAGGTGGACACAACAGCTCAACACGAGACACATAGGCGCCACAGGCAGCTATAGCCCACACCCAGGGACATTTAAAATTAAATACATGTCTATGTACAATGTACATGTGTGATTGTCTTGCATAGATCTGGAAGAGAAACTATTGGGCATAATGTACATGAATGTGACATAAGTTTAAATTTGACGGGGAAATAACAGATTTTTGGGAAGTAACAGATTTTGGTGACCGTGGCGAGATCATTTTTGGCATTGCAGCTCTGCTTTTGAAAACCATTAGGATCAATGGCTCTGAATTACCCCAGGATGGCAAGGTGCCAACTTGGCTATGAAGTTGGAGAACACTGCTGTCACAGTGTAAGTATACTTATATAAAATTTCTAGATTCAAAGTAACTAATACCAAATCAAATGCTACCTATATGTTTAGTGTGTCCTTCGTCCATGGCTGGGAATGCTGTGTAGATGTGCACAGTATGTCCTTACAAAACATACTCCATACTGTTGTTTTCACACTGCATAAGACTTAATACTGTTGTTTTCACACTGCGCATAAGACTCGATACTGTTGTTTTCAAACTGCATAAGACTCCATACTGTTGTTTTCACACTGCATAAGAGAATAACTGAAGTTACATGTAGGTATATACATGTATGTACCTGTAGTCCTTTGAAATGCTTCTTTTTACACTCAATCTTTCTGAAATCAGTTCATGTCTTTTACCTGCCATTTGCATAACTGAAAGACAGTTTCTAACGTCCAGTGTTAGATAAATATTCCTTTCAAGTTTCTTGACAAAGTTGTACCTGCTGCATTTTCCCTTCTGTTACTTTCGTTTATAGATGAGGCGTAAAAGCCGGGCTGAAATTCAGAAGGCATATCGTGAGAGGAAGAAACAGTCTGATGCTCTGTTCATGGAGAGAGAACGGCTGCGTTCTGCTGCATACAGACGGCGGGCAGAATGGTTGTCGAAAGACAGGCTCAACAAATGCAGGATGGCTAATGTTGTTTACTGTCAAAAGTACAGGCTACAGAAGAAGGCTAAAACCTGCAGGGAACAACAGTGTACTGATTCACAAGAATTCTATAGGGCTATGGATCACAAACCAAAAATAAAGTCATGTAGGTGACGTGCCACAAGACCTTTTTCACTAGTTGTCTGTGTTGATTGTTTGACGTACAGTTACATGTACATTTCAGAAAGGTATGAAAAGTACATTAGTTGAATTAATCACATTTTGAGGCTCCTAGTTGCTGCATGCTTACACACTGTAAGGGCACACTGAAGGCTTTACCTGGGGCAGAGAGTGTTTATTAGTACCATGCTATACTGCTGCCACCAACGTCTTGATGTTTTAGAGTAACACAACTCACTGCACTTGGTAAATACTAAATATACATGTATGCATGTACTTGTGACTGCTTTCTGAAACAGCGTCCAGTTAAGATAATGAACATCCTGTTAGCATCCATGAGTTGTATGTAGTTTACTTTATTATTATTTTGTTTGTACCGTTTTCCTTGAAATTACTACACTATAAGCAAATATCTAAAGATAAGGACTGTTAAAATGTACAATAAATATGTTAACAAATGTTAACATAATTTTGCCTTTGTAAGGACACTATAAAAAAGAACAATTTCACCAAGTTGATAGTGAATTAAATGGCCATGCATGACAGTCTACAATGCTTGTATTAGAAAACAGAAAGTGAGCAAACTGTCTTCTCGGTGAATTTAAGAACATTGTGAATGGAGACTGAGAAATGCCCTGCCACTGGCAGCAGTAGTAATTAAATCAGTTCATTGCACCATATTCTTACAGAGAAGTTGATGTATATGTATGCAAATGCCAGTTAAAATCTTCAAGATTTACGGTTTCAAACAAGATGTCAGTGGGTGTACATTGTACACCAGAAAATAAGGTTTGTAAAAGTTTATGGTGAGAAAAACAAGACCAGAATTTTGAACTTTGAAGATTACACATACACACATGTATATCTCTTCAGTGTTTCTGCCAGAAAAAACCTTTTGGGTATGGTGCTATGGATTTGAATGCAATCACGGTCAACAGGGGATAATGGGGGTCTCCCCTAAAAAAAAATGAGTCTTGGTTAGGGTTAAGAGAAGCATACAGTAATGATAAGAATAAGTAATTTTGTCAAAAGGTTAACTTAGAAGAAATAAAATCTGCCAAAAATTTGGGTATGGCACCATATACCAGGGGTGGGGAAAAGCCCTTTTCTCCCGGTCTGGGACTGATTCTCGATCTCTGAGACCGAAATTATTTTTTTTAAACGTGTGTTTGCCGGTCCCACTTTTGTCATTCTTGTCGGTCCGAAGCACTTGTCCATTTCTATTATTGGAACAAATTCTTATCCGTCAAGTGGACAGGCCTGCCCAGACATCGGTATCTCATGCATGATTTAAAATAATAAATAAATAGTGGTCAATATGGCTAGTGGCAAGACGTCTGTGATTTTGAAGTCTGCCTAAGTAGTGTCAATCCACAGACACTAGGCTAGACATTAATTTTGTCAAAGTTGCTGAGCCGATCAAGAGATTAAACAGACGTTAACAATAACACCATTCTTGGTGAGAGAGCCATCAAGGTATTACACTCCAATTAAAACAAAGGACCCAGAGTTTGCAACTGGTTACAATCAACACCTGTCAACACCTATGTACGGAGCTTTGTCGGGTCGAGTGTCCCAGTCCGAAGCAAGAGACTTTTGTGCAATACAAACTGCTTGAAATAGCATAAAATATACTGAAATAATCTATAAATGTATTTATTGTTGACTGTTCAATGTAGTCTATCCAATAATTATAAAGGATTTTAAAATTAACAAAAGGTTTCCACTGTTTTGTTGATGACATCAAGCGGGACCGATTGACAATTTTATTTTTCCCCACCCCTGCCATATACCTGTTTTACCCTCTGGCAGAAACCCTGCTGTTTAAAGTGTGAACAGGGAAAAATTTTTTTTTTGTCATGGCTGTTTAATGTCTTACAAGCTGTGTTCGTGTAGCATAAAGGGGATATCTCTGCATCAAGAAACATCTTGCTGGTGTTAACTGAGGACAATAATAAAAGATAAAGAAAACAAGTTCTCATTATGCAGAAATCATTGAATATAGCCAAAGAAACTGCCTCTTTGTAAGGTAAAGGTTGCATCTCAACTCCCAAGAAACAAGTACTGAACTTTAGCCTTGCTTTAGTTATTTTTCTGGAGACAGTTTATAAAAATAAATAAAAAATAAACAAGTTTTTATCACTTGAACAAAGTTTTGAAGAGGTTATTTCCCAATTTTACCTCATCCAATTGTTTCCAAGGACACTCCCAACTTCACCATGTTCCACACATGGATAGAAAATTAAATCCAGAAGTGGTCATCACTGTCTGCAACACAGTAACAAACTCACTTTCTCATGGATGTCTCCAGCAAAGGTTTTATGCAAAGAAGTGCCCCTGAAAGGAACATTAATGTTCCCAACATGCAACAGCAGTGTGGAAACGTTCTTCTCACAAAGAGTCTTTCAGCCATTCTATTCCCGGTTTAGGTGCATGCTTTAAGATAAGATGGTGATGATGTTAAGGAACACATGGAGAGAAAGCATGTGATCATCAGTGAACAAGTACAGTGTGTGTGACTCCTCATAGAGATGGAGATCTACATTAGCTTGATGAAATATAACACAAACATGGAACATTAAGGGAAGAAGAAGAAGAAGAAGAAGACTACTTGTTGCTTTTACCAGGGATGTGATGTTTCCTCTTCCTATCTGATTCCAACTCCTTGGATTTGTTTTCTTCTCTTTTTTTCTGCATACATGTATGTAAAATATATAACACAAAGGAATATTAAATATTATATCTGAAATCTTAAAATTACCTTATATTAACAGGCAATAGGATTTCAAATTTCGTGGGAAACACTTTTTTATTATATATATATAGTCCAGTCAAATTAAGGTTTGACCCGCAACTAATTGCAACAGTAACACTTTTTACGAGAAATTACTCAGAAAGTGTTTAGAAACAACATATAAAAAATGTCGGAAAATATTGGTGGGGGAACATGCTTAATTTTGCGACCAAACTTTGTCCCTAAAGTATATATAAAATACGACGTCGTGGGGCTTCGTACACATCAAGGGAGATAATAACGTTTTGTCCTTAACATTAAATTGTTGACATTTTTAGTGCTATAAAAGATAATTTTACTATATTACATGTTCTGAAAGCTTCTCTTTTTTTGAGAATTTAAAACTTTAATGTGATAAATTAAGTCCAAATGTGTTTATTTTACATCAGAAAATACATGTTTTCAAATTCGTTTGCGTCGTCACTGCGGTTTGTTTACATTCTAAAAACTTTCGATTTATGATAATTCTGAATAATCGATCCAGTTATTCAACTCTGACATCAACAATTGTGTACTGATAGCAAATATTTAATAAAAATATTACAAAAAACGCAATTTTGTTCTGCTGTTTAAAAAAATATTGTAAAGTTGCTCGTTCACATTTTTTAAAAGTATGGAAACCCATATGGATCCACTGCAAATAGAGTGTATTTGTTTAAAATTTATTTGTTAGAGACAAAATTACGAATGTTTGTTTCTCCATGGATATGAGAATTAGAAAAATTGTTCAATAAAATTGCTAAAAAAAAGATTTTAAAATATATATACAATGTATATATATATATATATACCATCAATAATATAATATTGCAAATGTGTGAAAATAGATTATTTATATTTGTGTATATTTTGTTAGACAAATTTGTTTTGTGGCTTTGACGCATGTTTTGTTTGTTACATTTTTATTGTTAGTGTTAATTTTGGGGTCATTGACTTATTTTCTTGACTCGTTTCTTTTTCATTTTAATTTCTGGAAATATTTTTATTCTTCGTATAATTCTACTTCACTCGGCTTGTTCCATTTTTATTTTTATTTGGTTCCATAACTTACAATTTTCACTGTTTAATTTAGTTTTATTATAATATCAAAGCTTGCCTTCACATTCTTCAAAGTTTATTTTGCTTGCTTATACACTGGATATACATGTAGTACCGGGTATTTATTATTTATTATAGTAAATATCTCCTCTACACAAAATTTACGTGTGCTTCTGAAAAGAATATTCCTTGTAAAGGATTCTCAATTGAAAGTATTGTCTGTTGGTCAAGCAACACTATAGGTATCTAGTCCTCATTTACATTCAGCTCCTTTACTGATTTGATTTGTCATTCAACTTCACCATCAATTTGGGTCCAAATATTTTATCGATATACTCCATAGCCTTGAAACTAGTGCTTCTGCCTCCCAAGGAAATGATGTACTTGGTTTTGTTTCTGTCTAGCAGCTTTGTACAGTGTGTTGCAGACCACAATTCATGTACACTTGATAAAAAGAACACCTTCGACAGAATTGGAATAATAACAGGTGTTACACCCGGATCCAAAAGACGAACACTTGTGTCTCAAAACAAATTAATAACACTTGGAGAAAAACTGAAATGTCTTCGTACAAGCCAACATCAAATAGCATGTCAACTATGAAATTTGATCAACTGAATCATCTCACAACAGCAGATCATATCTTGTCTTCGGTGAGTTTGCCACTCAGGTTACACATTCCAGGATGGTTGGGACATACGCAGATGTGCCAGAATGGTTTATACCCAGGACAATCATCTGTGACTTTCGTACCGACGATCGACATGAATGCTAACGATCTTTTCTGTATTTACTCAACGATGGTCTTTGTATCTAATCATTCCTGGTGATAGGAATCAACATCAGTATTAACCTTTGATCAGCCATTGTACTGGGAAGCAAACACTATCATCAAGGAACCTCCAACAAGTCCCCTCTGCTCTATTGCCTTGTGATTGGGAGGGTTACATACAGAAATGAGTTTTATTTGCTGCATTGGCTATATATAATGAGTGGTTTAGGTCTCCAGCAGATTATATAGAAAGTGTATGCATTTATTTCTGTCGATCATATACGGAGAGGAAAGACAGTAAAAGTACAACTTGTTCTTGATACTGCCATACAAGGCTTGCTTGTCTCTCGAACGTTTAAAATTACATTGCCCTATACTGTATTGGGTAACGAGCGCAGTCCTCGAAGTGTTCCAAATCAAATGTAGCCTGTCACAGCAAGCGAGTGTTTTGTTTTGTGTTTTTTTATAATATCGACACTGGATTAGCATAGATGATAATGATGCTGAGTTAGATCCATAGAAAAGCTGCTTGAGATAATTTGCTATAGGTGTTTTAAGTTGACATGCAACACAAAACAACGATGCACGGATATGGAATGTTCTGTCGGTTGCGGAGAATGACGCTGTACGCGTGGTTCCAATTCTCCGATTTCAACAAAGAGTGAAGTCGACTACTGTGAATGGTATATGAAATAGACTTAAAGTAACCATGAAAAAATTCAAAAATAAAGTGTCCGTGACATAACAAATAGACTGAAAGTATCTGCGAATAAACCTAAAAATACAATGACAGTGACGTATCAAATACATTGGAAGTAGCCATGAATAAAATAAATAATACATTGACAGTGACGTATCAAATATACTGGAAGTAGCCATGAATAAATAAAAAAATACACTGAAAGTAGCCATGAATAAACTTTTTAAAAATGCAGTGACGTATCAAATACACTGAATGTAGCCATGAATAAACTCAAACATACAGTCACAGTGAGCACTGACGTATCAAATACACTGAAAGTAGCAATGAATAGAACGGAATTACAGTGATTTAATAAATTTACATATATATATACAGTTGTGTATATAGACACATCTACGTTAAATGACATAGATTGCGACTTCCAATGCCGTTGTATTTGTGGAATTAATATTTGTATGCAATGTTTTGCATGATGTGTAGTAGTAGACTAGTCCTGAGTGCAAAAAGATCCTTGCGAAGTGCAGCTTCGGTCGAGCATAAAAAAGCGGTCATAAGTACAAATCAAGAGATAAAAAGAATGGTCAGAAACTGTTAAAACGGCCTTGCATTATTATATTAGATTACACAAATGCACAGAGAGGGACAATGCAATAACAGAAACACACAGAAAACAGTTGACAATGATTTTAAAAAGTGTATGTTTACAATGCTCGCATTTAAAAGTTCACAAATATGCATATAAATCACCTGAATAACAAAAAACATACCATCAATAGCTCTAAACTAATTTATTCATGCATATTATTACAATTAAGAAAACTTTTAGTTCATAATTTTTCCAAAAAATAGTTTTAGAACAAACATTTTAATGTAAAGATATGAAAAATTGTGGATTTGCCAAAGGGGAGATAATTATGACGATATTGTGACGTCATAGATTAATTTTTTTTTTTACAAAATTATATTTTACAAAAAAGCACAGTCTGTTATCTTTAATATGATAAATAATTTAAGAAAATATAGCAATTAATAAGACAGTTATGTTGGAAAATGTATCCCTACCCACCAATATTTCTCATATGGGTCATATACATACAATTTTATGCACTTTCCCCCTCGACTACGCCTTGATATTTTTAATACATGTATGTCGTAGATGAGGTATTTCGGATTTAAAAAACATTAAAATCAATTGTGTTGCAATTACTTGTGGGTCGACCACTTTTTTTAGCTAATTTGACTGGACTAATATTATTTTCATTGAATAGTCGTACTCAATATAATAATCATAGGAAACCAAATTTCGGTTCCATGATTTTACCAACACAGTACTGGAAACGATCGTTTTAGTGAAATCCAAAGGCCTGATTAAGTATGGTTTAGTTTTCAGCTGTTTAAAGATCATTTCAGCTTTTATTTTAAAATTATTATCACCAGTTGTTTGTAAGAATGATGGAGAATCAATGCTACTTAAATCTGAAACAGTTGTGCTTACAAAGAAATGTTTTATTTAACGATTCACTCAACACATTTTATTTGCGGTTATATGGCGTCAGACATATGAAGGACCACACAGATAATGAGAGAGGAAACCCGCTGTGTCACCACTTCATGGGCTACTCTTTTCAATTAGCAGCAAGGGATCTTTTATATGCACCATCCCATAGACAGGGTAGTACATACCACGGCCTTTGATATACCAGTCGTAGTGCACTGGCTGGAATGAGGGATAACCCAATGGGCCCACTGACGGGTATTGACCCGACACTGACCGTGCATCGAGTGAGCGCTGTACCACTGGGCTACGTCCTGCCCCTAGTTGTGCTTACATGTATTTTAACACATGGGTTCCTATGCCCTGATACCTGTGTCAGGTTGTATGTTAGGATTAGTGTTCTTAAAGGGGTTCCTCTAGTCGCAATACGAAGCTTGTCGTCTGATAATAAATGCATCATACATGTATGAAAGCTGGTCCTCCGTATAATTACATCCACATTTGTCGATTCACAGTTCTAAGCTGTATTCACAGCCTGTCATTATCTAATGTTGGATATGTTGCATGATAACGGGTAATGAACTTTTTTATTCATAAGTTTGTTACAAAATGGTTCCGTGATTTTTATACGCCCATCTATGATGGGTCGTATCATGGTATTATGATGTCTGTCCGTCTGTTAACTTTTTCTTGTCTGGACCATATCATGCATACAGATGCATACAGGACCATCAAAACTTGGGATGGCTGGGTGTCGCATACTAGCTATTACTAGGTGACTGTGACCTAATTTTCAGGATCTACTGCATATAATAGTAAATCCTTGTCCGGACCATATCTTGCATACAGATGCATACAGGACCATCAAACCTCACATGTAGGAACAACTTAGGATGGTGGGGTGTCGCGTACCATTTCTAGGTGACTGTGACCTACTTTTCAGGGTCTACTGCATATAACAGTAAATCCTTGTCCGGACCATATCTTGCATACAGATGCATACAGGACCATCAAACCTCACACGTAGGAACAACTTGCGATGGTGGGGTGTCGCGTACCATTACTAGGTGACTGTGACCTACTTTTCAGGGTCTACTGCACATAACAGTAAATCCTTGTCCGGAACATATCTTGCATATACATGTAGATGCATACAGGACCATCAAAATTCACGTAGGAACAACTTGGAATGGTGGTGTGTCACATACAATTACTAAGTCACTGTGATACAAATAAATCAAATAATTTGTCTATATTCTGAACATCATAGGAAAATCTTTTTTAGCCTTTGAACTGTTTATCCATCCCATTGCAAAAATTTCACTTAATTAGAATTGAATCATACCCGTAACATATTAATTAATATCTATGGTTTTCCATCAAACTACTGACGGGCATATCATGTACCTCACCGGTACTCTTTGTTTCCTCTTGTTTTTCCCTTCCTTTGTTAAAAGTTATTTTATGTATCTATCTGAAACATCAGGTGTACATGTACCACACTACTATTATTTTCTCTGTTCTTTTTGCATCATGTGTGACATCATAATTGTGATAGATAGCAAGCACAGGATTGTTTCATTAAACAAAGGAGATACTATACAACAAATATTTAAAAGGCATAATATTGTGGAATCACAATGTCATTCCATATCCATGATCATTATACCCTGCAGCTTTGTGCCATAGTTCTTTACAAAGTCCTGTATACGTGTATATTTTACAGTCAAACCTGTCTTTAAGTGGCCACACAATGGTGTAGATTAAACCAACCTCTTATACAGGTGGCTGCTGATTACAGGTGCCACATATACAGTCTGTTTTTTCCTGTTGTTTCTTTTGTTTACCACCTATACTGTAAAAAACGGATGTGTGCTCTATACTTTACTATAAATCAACATTGAACATTCTCTTGCAAGTTTGTTTTCTGTTTCTGTTTAATTATTTAATTACACATTCATGTGATGTATTGTCATAGTAGATAAATTTACAAATGTCAAGCGTAGCCTACCCATAGGCAATTATAATGTACATGTACATGTAGATGCATTCCAGAGCCATACTCTGTTGATTAAAATAACCCTTTCATCGAACAGTAAACAGTTACTGTGGTTGCTTAATACAGGTATTTTTGTGATTTAGAATCCAATTTAGGTGGCCATTGATCACAGGTGATTGCTTATTACGAGTGCATTTACATTAAAAATAATTTGGTAGGGGGAAAAGTGTTTAATTAAATGAGAAAAGTCAATTGTTTTTGTCAAGTATCGATACATTTGGTACATGTACCGACTTTCATTTGATGGGCAGAAATATTGTGACATGTCGAGCTAACAGTAAATCATTGCATCCATAACATAAATGTGTATGATACATATATACATATATTACAGTGATGTACATACATACACAGGCACATAAGTATGATATCTGGACGGATGAGGGTCTGGGTATTGTCCTTGCAATCTGCCATACATGTATGTTGTTTTATCCTGCAACCACAATTTATGTTGACAGAATATGATGATGGATAAAGCAAAGTCATATCCATATAGTAGCAGGTTATGACTTTTGACGTCACTCATATGACGTCACACGTATAGCTACATTACAAAATTGCTCATTTGACCTCTAGGTTATACAATCTGGTTGAAATAACAGAAATAATAGCTTTTCCCCATAATTTTTATGGTCTGCATGATAAAGATAATAACTAGTTGATGACGTCAGATATCTGCTTTATCCTGTTCAGGCCGAATGAGAACTTCTGCTCAGAAGAGCCTCGCAGAATTTTCCATTCTTACCTTCACAGGATAAAGCAGATATCCGATGTCATTAACTAGTTATTCTCTATTTAAGGACCCAGTAACAGTGCAAGGACAATCGTCAGCTACCCCCACGCCACCCGACACCACCCCACACCGGTTCCTACAGGCTTCATGCATGCATGCATACATATACAGACAGACACACACACACAATCACATAGTGACACACATACATACACACACTTACTCACACACACATACACACACTCACTCACACACACACACACACACACCACATACGTCCACAATATTAGGTTCATGTTAACCAAATTAAGGCCGTCTTCTAGATAATAAACATTGTACTGCTGCTTTAGGCAAACTTTAAATACTATTACTAGTCTATTACGCATATCAAAATCAATTTTTCTGAATTATTTTTATAGGTGGATTCCACCAGGAAGTCCCCAAAGAAAGTTAAAACTCGCTATACTAATTATAGTTGTGCAGTGTGTCGATACTCCACGTACGAGAGGAGTAACTACAATAGACATCTGAAGATCCACAGTGTGAAGTCGAGTAAAAGCGGCGAATCGACTGTGTGCGACCAGTGTGGCAAGAAGTACAACAGCAGGTACGCCCTGCGTCTGCACATCAAGAACATCCACGAGCTTGTCTTCAAGTACCACTGCAAGACCTGCGGCCGAGGCTTCAACCAGACGTTCCAGTTCAGATCACACTGTTCGAGTCACGTGAAAATTCCATCCAACAGGTGCTCCTTCTGTAAAGAATACTTCCTTCCTGGGTCCTTAAAACAGCACATGTCAGAGTGCAAGGACAATCCCAAGTTGCAGGCTGAGAACATCGGGACGATGCACAGCTGTGACGAATGTGAGGCGTCGTTCCCATCCTTGTCCGGACTCAAGTACCACGTCACCGGAAAGCACAAGCCGCCGACGTACAAGTGTCCTGTGTGTGACAGAATGTTTGCTTGGAGATCCAGCCTGAAGGCACACATGAATTATTCACATGGTTACTCCAGCTGAAAAGTCACACTTGAATTATTCACATGGTTACTCCAGCTGAAGAGATGGGCTTGAATTATTCACATGATTACTCCAGCTGAAGAGATAAGCTTGAATTATTCACATGGTTACTCCAGCTGAAGAGTCACGCTTGAGTTATTCACATGGTTACTCCAGCTGAAGAAATAAGCTTGAATTATTCACATGATTACTCCAGCTGAAGAGATAGGCTTGAATTATTCACATGGTTACTCCAGCCAAAGAGTTACGTTTGAATTATTCACATGGTTACTCCAGCCAAAGAGTTACGTTTGAATTATTCACATGGTTACTCCAGCTGAAGGGTCATGCTTGAATTATTCACATTCACATGGTTACTCCAGCCAAAAAGTTACATTTGATTTATTCACATGGTTACTCTAGCTGAAGAGTCGCACTTGAATTGTTCACATGGTTACTCCAGCCAAAGAGTTACATTTGAAATATTCACACGGTTACTCCAACTGAAGAGTCATGCTTTCAGGTCTTGTGTCTTAAGGCCACCATTGCCAGCATAAAGTGCTGACCAGGAGGGCTACATACATATATACCACTTGCATATACCATAATAGTGGTAAAAAATTGGTTGCCTACAGATGTACCCTCGTAAAATGGGGAATATGAAATGAATACCTTAAAAACACAGGCTACTGAATAAGGAGGTCCACCCCAAAACAGCCTGCCCAGCCAGTACAAAGCTGATTTAGGCAGGCTATTTTAAACCTACATGCATATTTAAAATCACAAGGCCTGCAGTTTTAACTTTAAAGTTTATAGCTATGCCAAGAGTATATGAGTATGCCAACCCATAAATCATCTAGGCATAGGTAGGTAGCTAGATGGTTATCAGCCTATTTTATAGTCTGTCTGTATGACAGTAAAAGTATTTAGACAAACAAAATGAGAATCCTAGGAGTATTTGGGTAATTAGAGCTGCGTGCATTGGTGTATTCAGTTGGAAGTAAATTAGACTGAGAAATCAACCATCGGTTGATATTATTGTACTGCACCTTAAGTTTACCTATAGAAACTTGCGTTTCTCAAACAATTGTTTGGCAATACTGTGATGATTGCATTATGTTGACAATGTCATGCACAATATCACTTGTTTCTGGGTATTGGACAACAAATTTTTTGATGATGGGCAAAATATCTTGTAGATGTTATAAAAGTTCCAAGTGGGATTCTTTTATTGCTGTTTAAATTGGAAGATGACTTTTGGATGCCAATAGGACGTGAGACCAATCTAGAAAAGACTAGATAATAGGCAATAGTATAAATACTGGGAAAATAAGCATGCTTGCATAATACACCATTGTAATAATAATGTACATATGATATTGAACATAATCAGGGGTAATGACTGGGGATTTGGACAAACAGTTTTTACATTTTTGCTATATTAAGCTGATCATACATGTAGGTTTCCAGGGAAAAGGGAGACAAAAGGATCTTCTAGGATAATTTGAAATCCCCCTTCCCCAGGTTCAGATCACACTATATTTCTGATAATGAAAGTGGAACTATTATGCCATACAAATGTTTATGAACACTTAATTTATCAGGGATTCTTTTTCTTTTTCACATTTATTTACACACTTATGTATGTATGTATGTATGTATTCAGGCTTTGTGCCAGAAAATAATTTGAGGGTAATTAATAAAACTAAAACTACATTAGTGCTCCTACTAGGTGATTGTGGATTAGAAATGTTTTAAAATTGGACACCACATTCCATGTGCTTTAATAAAATTTAAACAAGTTCTCTTACTATTATCAGTTATGTCTAAATATTACATAGTTACCCATTAATTTCCAAGATTTTAGAGTACATAATCCCCCACCACCAATACCCTCTCTCTGGCAGCAACCCTAATATGTGGTATTGGTGGTAGTTTACAACTGACTTTAATACCTCATACATTGTTCTGAACACACAAACAATAACAAAACCCTACATCCATCGTAATCGTAATTGTATTAAACATTTTGTATAAAGTTTTAGCATTAGAAGCATTGGTTTCTTGTTAGTGATCAACTTGTTAATGTTTCTATAATTCATGTTTGTTGAATGTACCAAATAAGAGACTGCTTGTTTAATCTCTTGTTTTAAAAGTTCCAGTTGTTTATCAGTTCCTTATTTTGACATACATGTAGCTGATTGACAAAGAACAAAGATGTGAGTTTTCAGCTTGTTTTCTCCCTGATTCCATGCTTTTTTATTTGGTGGATTTTTGTTTATTTGCTTATTTGTTTATTTGCTCGTAAGTGTATGGGATAATGGGGAAACTGCACACACACACACACACACACACACACTCACTCACACGTATGTACGCATACACACACACACACACACACACACACACACAGACAGACAGACACACACATAAACAATGCTGGAGAAAAATTCTGGCAAAAACAATAAAGATTTTGGGGCAAAACGAACTGGCCTGAAACCATTTTGCCATCATTCTACTCACTTGTTATCCCCGATTTGGGCATTTTAGTTTAATTCGGGAGAATATCGGCCTGCACCCGCCCGCCCCAAAAACAAGATGGGAACCCATACACCTATGTGCTTGCTTGTTTATTTGTGGAAATAATTTTCACAAAGTAAATATCATTTGATCTGAAATGATTACAAGTAAATTATCTATGGTATAGAATTGTCAGCTTTTTGAAGATTATTTCATCTTTTATTTATAAATGAGCATCACATATGTGGAAGACCTACATATGTACATTGTAGTCGGGGCATAAAAACAGGGAACATTTGCTATTAAAAATTGGCTTAAAACACTTTTAGCAACTAGTATTTAACATTGCAGAATTGTGTAGCGACCTCTGAAACTGGCGTAGCAAATCGTGACATGATACTGAACAAAATGTTCCCTGAAAATATAAACATGTTTTGGTAGCATGTGCAATTGGGCTAGTCAAGTAGAGTTTTTAGTATTTGGTACCAGATATGCCTAAAGGTACACTCAGTTTGTCATCAATGTGTTTTGAAGGTCTATAACTTGTGAAATAACTACATCTGTACTGGCCTCGTGGTTAGGCCATCGGTCTACAGGCTGGTAGGTAATGGTTTCGGATCACAGTCGAGGCATGGGATTTTTATCCAGATACCGACTCCAAACCCTGAGTGAGTGCTCTGCAAGGCTCAATGGGTTGGTGTAAACCACTTGCACCGACCAGTGATCCATAACTAGTTCAACAAAGGCCATGGTTTGTGCTATCCTGCCTGTGGGAAGCGCAAATAAAAGATCCCTTGCTGCTAATCGGAAAGAGTAGCCCATGTAGTGGCAACAGCGGGTTTCCTCTAAAAATCTGTGTGGTCCTTAACCATATGTCTGACGACATATAATCGTAAATAAAATGTGTTGAGTGTGTCGTTAAATAAAACATTTCTTTCTTTCACTACATCTGTGTTCAAAGCAGATATATATATATATATATATATATATATATATATATATACATATATATACACATACACATACACATACACATACACATACACAGAATGTGACACTTACAGGGTACAATGTTTTTGAAAACTACTACATGTTTGTTTTCTTAGTTCTGATCTCATGGTCATTATTTTGTATTTGTTTCACACGTTATTGTTACATGATTACACAAATAAAATAAAGTAAATAACACACCGTTCACTATTGTGAGTTGTATTTTCACAACAGTGTGTCATTTTGACTTTTAAAGGAAATATTAAGTAGACAATAGAGTAGTATTAAATATCCCAGTGACATTTTGACTTTTAAAGGAAATATTAAGTAGACAATAGAGTAGTATTAAATATCCCAGTGACATTTTGACTTTTAAAGGAAATATTAAGTAGACAATAGAGTAGTATTAAATATCCCAGTGACATTTGTTTTTAGAATGGCTATTATTGCTACATGATGGATGTATCACCAACTATAAATGGCTATTATTGCTACATGATGGATGTATCACCAACTATAAATGGCTATTATTGCTACATGATGGATGTATCACCAACTATAAATGGCTATTATTGCTACATGATGGATGTATCACCAACTATAAATGGCTATTATTGCTACATGATGGATGTATCACCAACTATAAATGGCTATTATTGCTACATGATGGATGTATCACCAACTATAAATGGCTATTATTGCTAGATGATGGATGTATCACCAACTATAAATGGCTATTATTGCTACATGATGGATGTATCACCAACTATAAATGGCTATTATTGCTAGATGATGGATGTATCACCAACTATAAATGGCTATTATTGCTAGATGATGGATGTATCACCAACTATAAATGGCTATTATTGCTACATGATGGATGTATCACCAACTATAAATGTCTAATTATATGTACATAAAAACATTGACATGTCCTATTATTGCTAGTTGATGGATGTATCACCAACTATAAATGTCTAATTATATGTACATAAAAACATTGACATGTCCTATTATTGCTAGATGATGGATGTATCACCAACTATAAATGTCTAATTATATGTACATAAAAACATTGACATGTCCTATTATTGCTAGATGATGGATGTATCACCAACTATAAATGTCTAATTATATGTACATAAAAACATTGACATGTCCTATTATTGCTACATGATGGATGTATCACCAACTATAAATGTCTAATTATATGTACATAAAAACATTGACATGTCCTATTATTGCTACATGATGGATGTATCACCAACTATAAATGTCTAATTATATGTACATAAAAACATTGACATGTCCTATTTTGAAAGTCATGTGTGAAATCAATTTACAGACTCAACAAGAGTGCTTTTGTTGTTACACTGGATATGCTTCTTGTTTGACAAAAACTGTTAGGTTTGTAACATTTGGAGTGAAACAATGGATAACATTATTTTGAAAACTGGATGTCATCATTGGTTTGCATGCTAGATGTTAACATTGTTTTGCAAAAACTGGCTGTTAATGTAATTGTTTTGCAAACAAAGAATGTCAACAAAGTTTTCAAAGCTATCAGCTACATGTATATAATATTGCGATCGGAGTTCTCTTCACTAAATGTAAGAATGAAGAATAGGTACTCTTTGAATTTTCAATAAGGGCTGGATGTAGCCCAGTGGTACAGCGCTCGCTCGCTGCACGGTCGGTCTGAGATCAATCCCCGTCGGTGGGCCCACTGGGCTATTTCTCGTTCCAGCCAGTGCAGCACGACTGGTATATGAAAGGCCATATAACCGTAAATAAAATGTGTTGAGTGCATCGTTAAATAAAAGATTTGTTTCTTTCTGTGAATTTTCACTACTTGACAATTTTATATAGGGGTGCCATTTTTATCAATGTTTGTGAAAGTTGGAATCATGAAAAAATTTACAAAATAAGTTTTGGCATTTGATATTTCACTGTAAATATGGAGGGCTGACTCATTACAAAAATTACAGCAATCCAATATTTCACAATTAAAAAACAACAACATTGTAGTTCCTTTTTCGGGGACATACATGTATATATAGAATTGTGAATAGGAGGGTTAGAAATCTATATAATTTGAATAAAATTGCTTTTCTGTTAGAATTTTAAAGAATTTTTGAAATCTTAAATCTTCTTTATTTGAAAACCATGACATTATTTTGACAGCGATTCATTAGTGCATGTTATCACAGCTATATTTATTACATTGAGCTCTGTTTTTTGCTAGTTTTCATTTAGTAAACTGGTCTGGGGGTGGCTGTGTACTTTGTGTCAGTGCTTGAAGGATTCATTGTCCAGAAAAGGATCTCCTTGGGTGTGATTGTCCTATAGATGAGGCACTAGTTAGATTCGTGGAATCGACCACTATTTTACCAAATACCCATTCAATTGCATTGTGCAGAGATGCCGTCTTGATCGCGGATGACGGTTTTGTTGGTCAGATTGGGACGTCATAAACAGTTTTGGGACCTAATTCACTAAACGCTCGCAACTTTGTGATATCGCAGTGCAATGCAAAAAGATTTGTGAGCTTTGTGAGCTTTGTGAATTAGACCCCTGGTTGTCGACTTAAGATACTTACTGATTGATCTTTGTATTTTAGCTAAATGTTCTTAGAGTATTTTGATAAAGCTAAGAAAATTTTCTGCCCAGGTCTTAATAAAACATGGACAAAGCTACCCACCACTCATCATGAATGCAACATAAATGTAATCCATCCTCTCCACCACCACCACTTTTAAGTTTGACACCCAATAGCTGATGTATTTTCGTGCTTTGGTGTCGTTAAACTTCCATTCATCCATCTCCCTTTAAAAAAGCCTACCCTACTTCCCCCCCCCCCCCCCCAAAAAAAAACCCCAAACAACCCACCCTAGAAAAACAACAACAAATAATACAAGCAATGAATACCGTAAACATAAGATGTTGGATCTGATTCGTTTTTGTTGGTAAAGCTTCATTCCCTAAGACCTACATCTGTATTTGGTGTTTACCATGTTAGGTTTTGAAAACTACGTGTAAATGTTAATAACCACGATGGTACAACTCTCTCAGGTTAGTATGATGCTCAAATTAAGAATAGAATGAGCATAAGCTGAACTTAATTGCCATTGCAACGGGAGTATGCACTGACGTAAGTTAATGTGTAAAATATTTTCGGCCATTACTGGGTACACCTTTTTATATGTTAACTGTGTATCTGGCATACCCCAGAATGCACTGTATGCTAAACCGAAAAAACACTACCTCGGAAAAGAATGTCAATGACTTCAAGAGAAGGAACATTAAAAGAATAATGGCAATCTCTCATATGAAGATTGTGAGGTTTGTGATTAGAATCTTCTGAAACATCACGACATGAAACCACTAAAATACAAAATAAACATTTTATTTAAAACAAAATTCATAATATCAAAATATACACACACTAGCAACAACAACAACAACAACAACACACACACACACACTCAACCCCCCCCCCCCCCCCCCCCAAAAAAAAAAAAAAAAAAAAAAAAATAATTGCCCACCAACAAACCCACAAAGTACTCTGTGTGGAAGAAAGTGAAATTATTTTGCTATTTAACATTGTTCGTGTTTTCATTCCATAATAGACTCCTGGTGGTGGGGTGATTTGGGAGGTGTTACATGTTTTTATATAAGCCATTGAGAAGTGTGTGGTAGAGGGAATACATGCATATATGTTTTAAAAAAACAACAACATTGTGCCAGATTTATATTCTGCTTGCAGTTTACGACAGAAGACCGATACGGGCCTTCCTTTCCAGTGTACACTATGAGAGGGAATTACACACAGTCGAGTTTGGATTTGGCCATAAAGGCCGTGTGTGACAAGACCATGTCCATCAAGAACGCGAGCCAGATGTTCAGCATCCCACTGACTACCCTCAAACGGAAGGTGCCGATGATCTCGCGTCACAGAGGCACATCTTTCCTTTCTGGCCAGGAGGAAGAGGACCTGGTGGACTACATCAGGGAACGTGTTCACAACACTGGGGCAGCCATGAAGAAGTCGCATCTGATCGAGCACGTCAAAGAGGTGCTAGAGGCCCGACCTAACCAAGGGTCTTCGTTCAGAAACGTCAGGCCTGGCTACGACTGGCTGGTCTATTTTCTGAAGAGGCATCCAGAGCTGGCTAATGATTACATTGAGATAACTAAGTCAAAATTTAATTGAGATGAGCATTGCTGGTTTAAATCAGTTTTATAATAAAGCGAATATCATGTGCCTGTTCATTTATTCACTTATATTTTTCTCAGTTGTTTTACTGAATGGAGTATCCATGCAAAACTACTTTACTACAAAATTGATATAGTTTTTTAATGTTAAGAGCCCTTGATGTTTCAGTAGAATCCAAGGTATTCACCAGCACTAGATTGAAGGATGAGGTGAACAAAGATGGTTGTAATATCATTGTTGCTTCGAATATTCTTATGGAATTCTGTGTTTTTTTCACATGGGAGAATCGCTGAATAAAAAGACTGTTGTGTAACCCTAGACTAATCTTGGAAATTTTTTGTATTTCAACTACTAGTATGTGTGTATAGTATTAACTACAGCAGTTTGGGTGAACATATAGTTATATCGACATTTGAGAGAGACAGACAGACCGCATCCTTTGGTTTATCAGTTGTTGGACACTTGTTGGGATGGTTAAAAATTAGTCCATCGAGGGCAGTAGAAAGTACAACCTATCAAAGTATGCATGTGTACCATACTTAGTATATGTACCAGTCTTATGTATTAAGTGTTCGTGTGTTTTAAGTACTGTATGTCTACGTTACTCATAGCTACATGTATGCACCAGGTATGTGTATCATAAATGTATTTGTTCCCTTGGAAAGCCTGGAAGTTGCAGTTTGTTTTGTGTAATGACCAATTGCGATCAGAGAATGGGTCTACTGATCAAAGCACTCCATGTGAGTCTCTACCAACTGAACTAGATTCTGCCCCCTTGGAACATATACATTTTTATAAGACTTATATTTTTATTTCTGTGCAGTGTTTGTTTTATACTTGTTCCAATGCACACACACACACACACAAAAAGCAAAAGCAAAAAAAAAAAAAAAAAAAAAAAAAAGCAAGAAAAAAAAGCAGCATACTATTAGGCCTATTGGTAGCCTACGTTGGAGCAGAAATGACCACCCACGATACCCAAGTGATATTTTCTTTGGGACTACGTAATTGGTCAATTCTGTTATTTTAGATGGGAAAGTCTACTTAATCAAAGAGTTTTACAGAATTATTTAGTCATAAACCATGTTGGCTGATAATGTCCATTACCATTTTAGGAATGGCAGGTTATTTGTATGAGAATATTATACCGTATGATAATGATACCGGTACGTATTTTTGTGTCAAGACGGCGATAATTAATTGTCGTGTCTGGTGACCTACCAACTATACATTTGCCAATCAGGAATCACAAGTGAAGGGAACTAAAAGAATAGACCAATTAACTAAGAAACCGCTCCGTTTATCATGTCAGTGCGTAGGTTAATGCATGGACAAAACATTATAAGAGTTATTTTTACTTGTTTTGAAGCCACTTTGACGATGGTGGTTTATTTTATATTGAAAAAATAATTTATACTTATTGCTGGTTTGCTTGGATGGATATTATTACAGAACATTACGATGCAGGTACGTTTGTTTCTTCAGTTCTAAGACTAACTCCTGACGTGATGCGTTAAGTAGTACGTAACCACCAGCTCGCCAAAGGGCATATTCACTGGAATGGAACAAAATGGCTGCGCTCGTTGTATATAATAGCCATCACATTTAACCGTTTTATTAATTAAATATACCAATATACTTGTTGATATTAAGCAATAATGTGCATTATATATCGTTGAATATGCCTACCAGTCCAAAAGCTTTGCGCGTGCATTCCTTTTAACATGACCGGCGTCGTGGCAGGCCATCGGTCTACAGGCTGGTAGGTACTGGGTTCGGACCCCAGTCGAGGCATGGGATTTTTAATCCAGATACCGACTCCAAATCCAGAGAGAGTGCTTCGCAAGGCTCAATGGGTAGGTGTAAACCACTTGCACCGACCAGTGATCCATAACTGGTTCAACAAAGGCCATGGTTTGTGCTATCCTGCCTATGGGAAGCGCAAATAAAAGATCCCTTGCTGCTAATCGGAAGAGTAGTCTATGCAGTGGCGACAGCGTGTTTCCTCTCAAAATCTGTGTGGTCCATAACCATATGTCTGACGCCATATAACCGTAAATAAAATGTGTTGAGTGCATCATTAAATAAAACATTTCTTTCTTTTTTTTTCCTTTTAACATTTGCAGGGCTGGCCATATCCTCAAATTTACAATTGCCTGCCGGGCAAGTAACTCTCAAAGTTGACTTGCCTACCAAAACATTAACCGGTCCCAAAACGTAAGCAGTACTGTACGTGTCAAACAATTTCACATCATACAAAGCACTTGTTTACTTCCTTTAATTTGTGAATGTAAAAAAAACAAAAAAAAAACAACAATTGCTATCGGAATGAAGGAAAATTGGATATGAGTTTATGATATATATTTTTTTAATTTTAACCCTTAACTTTAGAAATGATCATAGAAAATATACTACTTTGAGTTAATGATTTCACAATGAAAAACATTAATTACGTTTGTTTTTTTTTTTGTTTTGGTTTTTTTTTTTTGGGGGGGGGGTCATAACGAACGAGTGTACCGAAGAGATACATACTTTTTAAAATATTAAAAAGAAAGTATACCCTTCTATTTTTCAGTATGAATTTTACATGTAGAATGCATTTCAGGACATTTAATTTTCAAAATTTTAAGGGAGAGTATACCCTCGGTTTTTCTTAGAAATCCCAGCATTTGGGGCTCTTGACGTGAATCCGACACACAGACTCAGTCAGAGACTGCTTAGAACCCATTACAATTTTTGTTCTGCACGTGCGCCTACTTATTGTTCTTTAACATTAGTCAATTAAATGTTAATTTGCATATACATTTAATACGTCCATTTAATGGGAAACAAATGCGAAAATGTGCAGATGGACAACCTAATTTCGAATTCGTAATACGAAACACTACTATCATAGTGAAAAACCGACTGTGCGGTGGAAATTCCCTGACCTCGTTTTACATCACACGTGTGTTGTAAAGCAAAAACTAACTTATAAAGAGTCTACTTATCCATTTTATTATGTAATGTTCTAAAAAGCTTTTTCTCGATTCTTCAATGTTTTTGGCAATTTACTTCACAGACACCATCATGGAATACCATGATTTATGAATAAAAGGATCTCAATCACGGATTTAGTGGGCCTTATTTCTCCAAATATGCATTATAAATGGAAATTACATTCATTTAGAATACCAAACCTAATTATTGTATGATCCTAAACATTTTGAACTACGATCGAGGGAATTCCATGACACGATTCAGTTTTAAAATTTGGAACTCTTCTTTAAATGAGACATTTAAAATACGGAAAACCAGACTCATGTCATGTCATGTCATAGGGTTTCACGTGCACATTCAGAACAAGCTGAAAGGTGGGGGTAGGGGAGAGGAGGGACCGCCTGCACTGGCAGGTGCAAGGGAGCACCAGCAGCCCGATCAAATCGGTAGCAGGCGTGTGGGGGTGGTGGTGGTGCTATGGAATTTGAATGGAGCAGTTAAATGCCAAAGAGAAAAGGGTGCGCAATTTTGATTGAGGGAATTTGGCGCAATTTTGAACGGTCGGTCGAAAGGTAAATGGCCGAGCTAATATAGGTTTTGATATTAGTGAATCGAGAGTAGCTCGTTAATTTTAGACCTTTACGATGCTGTGGTGTCTCCCTAGGTTGCCCATAGGGCCCTTATAAAGGGCCTGACCGCTTCTGGTCGAGGCATCACCAAGTACCAAGTTATTACCGGCAGCAAGTATTGGGGGTTTGGGTTGGGGAGGCCGATATTCTTTTGTTCAGCTTCCCCCGGGTGCATTGCAATTGTGTACTCGGAACGGTATTCTTTTGTCCGGTTCCTTATTAGAGTACGTGCTGGGCCATTAAATGGGGACGGGTGCATTGTTATCATTAGTCAATGCACCCTGTGTACTGATGCAGTGAGCGTGTAGTCTGTGTGTGAATCCTAGTTTTGTGTTAAGGTTGTACCTAATTGTCTTAAGTCCCTATTCTAGTGAACCAGACTCGTTGTGATGAGGATATATATACACGACAACCGTATAATGTATTTTTGGATTTCATATAAATGATCACCGTGTATAGAGACTTGGCAAATGAGGGCCGGCTATATACATGGCAAATAATAAAACAATATATTATTTCATGATGAAAAGAACCGCGAATACGCTGAAATAAAATAATAAAAAGTCAGAACATGAACTCACCATTTATTATTATTATTATTATTATTATCAGGCGCGTGTGCAAATTATTTTGACTGGTTCGCAAAGTGGTATTTCTGTTTTAATATACTACTCAAAAGAATTTAAGGGTCAAAAATTTATAACCAAATAAGTTTCAGAGTGTATTAGATCATCAAACTACACCAATTTTTTTATTTATTGTTCCATATTTACAAAAAACCACAAATAAACGTCACTGTGTTCAAGAAAGTCACATGACATGCTGTCAAAGTTGAAGGTTGTCAAACATGGATTTTACACATTAGAACATTCGTTTAATAGTGTGTGAATCCACCCCTGGTGCGAATACACTCGACACATCGTTGCCTCATGCTGTTGATCAGACGTCTGAAGAACTCTTGGGGAATGGCCTGCCACTCTGCCATAAGAAGTTGACCCAGATCATGAAGGTTGGCCGGAGGGGCATGGTTATCTCGAACTCTCCTGCCTAATTCGTCCCAGGCGTACTCTATTGGGGCCAAGTCAGGCGAATATGCTGGCCAATCCATCCTGGCGATACCTTGTTGTCTGAGAAAGTCCGTTACCACCCTGGCGCGGTGGGGTCTGGCATTGCCATCCTGCAGAACTGCCCCGCCGCCAATCTGCTGAAGGCCTGGGAGAACCAACGGCCGGATAATCTCATTCAGATAGCGGATTCCATTCAGATTGCCATCCACCACATAGAGGGGGGGGGGGGGGGGGTCCTGTGGTGGATAGAGATGCCGCCCCACACCATGACGCTGCCACCACCGAACCGGTGACGTTGTCTAACGTTAACGTCAGCGAAGCGCTCCCCAGGACGTCTGTAGACACGAACCCGACCGTCGTTGAACTGGAGACTAAACCTGGACTCGTCAGTGAACATCACTCGACCCCACTGAACACGTTGCCACCGCAGATGAAGCGTGCACCAGTGACGTCAGGCCGTTCTGTGACGTGGTAGGAGTGGTGGTCGAACAGCCTGGCGACGGCAGCGTTGATTATTGGCTCTCAGACGATTGCGTATGGTTTGATCAGACACTCTAGTTCCAGTCGCAGTCCGCAGATTGTCACGTAATCGGCGTGCAGTGGTTGTGCGTTGACGTAGAGCCATATTGGTGATGTAGCGGTCCTCTCTATTTGTAGTGCTTCGGGGTCTTCCCGAACGTGGACGATTTCGAACAGAATTCGTTGCTTGGTACCGTTGCCACAGTCGGCCAACGACACTGACTGACACCAAGTCTCAGAGCAACATTTCTTTGCGTATTGTCATCCTGAAGCCAAGCAATAGCCCTTCCTCGATCTTCGATAGTCAGTTGAAGTCGTACCATTGTCGAATTTGGAGTGTGCACCGTACACGAACGCAAGCTCCAATTATACGGAAATTCAGCATTGAGAACATGGAATACACGTGCAAAGCGTGCAAATGAAGCGCTTTGTGAAAAAGCAAGTTATGGGCACTTAGCAGACCTTTCGCTTTCGCCCTAATTTACGTGCAAATGTAAGCATGTTTTCGCCATTAGAACTAGTCGACAGTGTCAATGACAGTGGATTTTAATTCATTTATGGGTTGCTTAGACCCACTTTCGTCAAAATGGAACAATACCATGCGTGACATTATTGTCTAGCTAATATAATTGACATTCAGAAACTAATGTCGAAAATATCGTCTGACCCTTAAATTCTTTTGAGTAGTATATATAGCGTAAAACCCCCAGTGTACTGTTGCATGTTTTGTCGTCCAAAGGTTGGCTACTTAACCCAGTTGAATCCAGTTCTACGTGCAGGGACAAGTTCAGTCTGCCGTCTGTGCGTGTGTGTGCATTGCATTTTTATAGCCAAAACTCCTCCAGATAAAACACCGCCCCTCCACCTCAAAAAGGTAGTAGTAGGCTAATAATAATAATAATAGTAATAGTAGTAGTAGTAGTAGTAGTAGTAGTAGTAGTAGTAATAATTGTGTATTATTAATATTATTATTGTTATTATTACATGTATTATAATGTTGGTAAAATCACGTCGCGGCGGGGTGGTTGTTACAGAAACATTATATAAATTTAGAGGGGGACCCGGGCGTGGTCTCAGCTTTACTAGTAGCCTATATAAAAAAAAGTATTTTGAGTTTTATTGCCCCTTGCAATTTTGAGCATTTGAAATGTGACTAAATACAGCAAAATAACCTTTTAGTCATATTTATTTGCTGTAAAATTAACATTTTTTTTTTTTTTTATGTAAGCAGCCTCAAAATTGCAATCGGTGAACAATTATTAAGTTCGAGCCCTGTTGTTAGTTTGTGTACTGTCCGTAGTTAGTTTCTCTTTCAGTTAATCCAACTCAGTAGCTGATAATTTGTAATTGTCATTTTTATTTATTTATTTATTCATTTATTCATTATTATTATTATTATTATTATTATTATTTATTAAATTTATTTATTTATTTATTTATTATTACACATTTTTTGTTGGTACTGTAGGGACAATATGACGCTATTCATATATATATGGAAAACGTACACAAAAGGGTCCGTTAAATTCATATACTCGCCCACCCCCTCCCCTTTTCAGAAAATGCACTGTTCGTACAGTACTTAGTATGTATTCCTCCTGTTCCAGATGGTTCGGTAATATGGATCAATCAAATACATGTACTTAATTACCGCCTATATACATTTTTGCTGTGAATATAGCCAGCCCTCGTTAGTGGAGGCTATATACACGGCCTTCGTATATATAGTCACATCGTATATAAACACCGTCTAGTTCAGAGTATTCTTTAAAAATGTAACAATTCCTATCTCATGTCAGCTGTTATGGCATATTTTGCATAATATTGAATTTGACAAGGTGGAAAATGAAGGTGTTCATGATCCAGATGTTTTAGAGTTTTTCGCGTACGACTAACGATAAATTTACCTATAGATGCAAAGGCCTAACTAGTCGGGATTGTCGACGTTTAACACGCTTCTGTTACTAAAATAAATTAATGTATCAGCTTATTATCATTCAGTGCATGTTTTTATTATTTTTTAATAACTTATTTTCATTGTTATTGTTTTTCTATTTACCCTACGTCGCAGAGGACGGTCAAGCGTTCTCGTTACACGAGTTTGGTAAATCGTTTTGACACTGCGGTTATTCGGGGAATGCCCGTCACGTGACTGCTTTCCAAATAGCCGTTATTTTTCTCAGAATTATGGACCGTACCCATAATTCAATTATTTTTTATAAAATATTAATAATAAGTGTGATATGGTGGTTATATAGATGGTTCAATAAAGTACTTTTAGGTACAAATCAAATGTATATATTGTCATATAATACCTTGTTAGGTCAACCATCTGTGAGAGAGCGCGTTGAATAAAGGCCTAATTTCTTAAAAGTTAAATGCCTTCAAACAGGAGGGGCGTTTATTCAAGGACGTGGGCCTACTTGCAGTCAAATATGGTATTCGATGTAATAATCATGAGAAACGAAAGTTTGGTTTCATGATTTTACTGACACGCTACTGAAAACTATTGTTTCCGTGAAATCCAGGGGCCTCGCGCTCGCGCGCACACACACACACACACACACACACACACACACACACACACACACTGTACACGGGAGAAAGAGAGTGAGCGAGAGAGAGGGGGGAGTTTGGGGGTCAGTTATAGTTTTCTTAATTGCACAACCAATCGAAGTCCATGAATGGCCTCGCGGTCTTGGCCAAGCTTTGAGATGGACGACGCTTGCTGCAGACTACGCAAGTGTACAAAAGGGATAAAGAGGCAGTTTGTGTTCGTAAATTTTGGTTGCCCACCGGACGGCTGAATTGCAAATTTCACGCGTCCGAGCTAATTTTTACTCGTCTGGGACGAGCGGACGGGTACTTTTGGCCAGCCCTGATTTGATAATTCTGACATTACGGTCTTAGAGAAAATATGCTATAGTTTTCCATTAGCAGCAACAGGTAATCTTTTATGTGTAGTTTCCCACAAACAGGGCAGCACATACCACTTGTTTTGATATACCAGTCATGAATCAATGGTTGGATTAGGGAAAATGCCAATCAGAATGGATCCACCAAAGGGTTTTGATCCTAGAATCGGGCAAGTGTTCTATCGACTGATCTAGATCCAACCACATATATCTGTCTATCTGTCTGTCTATATTTCTGTCTATCTACCTATCTACCTACCTACCTATCTATCTATCTATCTATTTAACCAACTATTTTCCAAGAGGGGCCCTAGTTTAATCAAGTGAATATTTCAAGGCTGGTGGAATATATCCTGAGAGACACCCATATAAAGACACCTATCTTGCATGCGTACAAACAAAATTCTTCGTCGTTAGATTCTTTTCACAGTGATTTGGGCTTTGTCTTGGTGGTTTTAGAACATCTCCTGTGGGTAGTTTGTAAGATTTATTAAAGAACACTACGTTGATGTACACGAACATAGTTTAGGTGCTAGACGTGCACATATATCTCTGCAGTATTCTACCATTATGAAATATTTGAGAAACAATCCTGCACGTAATGCGGTTTTTGATAACAAATATGTGAAATTGTTCGATGCGAGCACGAATGCCATCCGAACATTTGGTCTTCGAATTAAGCAGTTTTTATTAGTTTCCAACATTGGTTTAACCGACATTTTGGAAACACCTTCATAATTTGTTTCGCTACATTGGTGTATCAAACCACCCAAAATTGTATTCGATGTTATGCATCTGAAGAAAGATCGCACAGATGCAGTTATTTATAAACAACATTTCATGGAAATCCAAGACCGGTACCGTGATTACATTCCTGTTTACACAAACAGATTGGGGGATAGAAATTATGTGGCTTCTGCCGCAGTTTTTCCATCAGACACAATAATTTCCATAAGAAGTTTGTTTCGTTTAACGACACCAATAGAGCACATTGATTTACGCACGCACACAGAAGCGATTTGCAGAACAAAGGCTTAAAGCATTGTTTTCTTTAATGAATGTATGTAAAAATAAAAAAATTAATATTGAAACAATGCTGTCTGTTTTTGATACATATGTTAATTCTATTTTAAGCTATGCTTCTGAAATATGGGGTTTCCACAAGGCACTTGATGTTGAAAAGCTGCACATACAATTCTGTAAAAGACTATTGGGTGTTAAGTCGGGAACGTGCAACGAATTTGTTTATAGTGAACTTGGGCGTTTCCCGCTGCAAATCACAAGAATACAATACAATAATAATTGGTTAATGAATATTAGGCAGGAACTTAACATGCTGGGTTTGAATTACATTTGGAATTTAGATTATGTTGACAATAGATGTTATATTATTATTAAAGAAAGAATATGCGACACGTTTAAGCAACTCTGTTATAGCAGGACAATTACAACATCCAAGGGATATCTTTACCAGCATTTATTAAACGAGTTCAAATGACAGTCTTACCTTAAATTACCAATAGATGAACGATATTTAAAGGAAATATGCAGAATCAGAATATGTGCTCATAAATTAAATATAGAATCTGGCCGATATCGTAACATCGAAAGATCAGAAAGAAAGTGTACAATTTGTAATACAAATGTTATAGAAGATTTTATAATGCAATGCCCACAATACAATGATTTGCGAAATAAGTACATAAAAATGTATTATCACAGGCGGCCAAGTGTTTTTCTATTTATACAATTGTTAACTATAAGTAACAAAAAAGAACTTAATAACCTAGAAAAATATCTAGTACAAACAAACAAAATTAGAGATCAGCTAGTACAGTAAGGAAAACCTTTTTTTTCTTCTTTTTTTTTCTTCTTTTTTTTATTAGGCCTATCCCTAATTACTTTTAAGAAAACCATACCCACCATTTTTGTGCACATGTATATATTGTATATATATATTTGTTTTGTATTGTTTTGTATATATGCTGATGAGTTGTAAAACTTGTAATAAAGAATTGAATTGAATTGATTTATCAATCATCGGCTATTGGATTTCAAACATATGACCATTTTGACAGCCATATGGAGGAAACCCGCTACATTTTTTCCATTAGTAGCAAGGGATCTTTTATATGCACCATTCCACAAACATGATAACACATACCACGGCCTTGAGATATACCAGTCGTGGTGCACTGGATGGAACGAGAAATAGCCCAATGGGCCCATCGACGGGTATCGATCCTAGACCGACCACGCATCAGGCGAGCGTTTTACCACTGGACTACGTCCCGCCCCTTAATTTCCATAACATTGCCTGATTCAGCATCAAACTTTACTTCTGAAATCTGGTTATTAAAGCCCTGGAACTTAGAAGAGATTAAGTATTCATGTGCATCCAAATATATTACTTTTACTTTTTTAATTATTACTATTTTAATATCATCATCATTATTATTGTTATAATTATTTATTTGTTTTGGGGTTGTTTCTGAATGAAAATGATAGAGCAATAATTGTTGTTTTTATACTTCCCCTCAAAAAGAAAACAATAAAATAAAAGTAAAATAATTTTTAAATTATATATAAATATACATATATAAAGAAAGCCCTCACTTGTGTTGAACGTTTGTACCATTTCTTTCCAGCATGAAGTTCACCCGTTAATAAAGAAAAGAAAATTTTACAAGTCGTATAACATGGACGCACTGAGACTGGCTATACAAGCGGTGTGCGATCGAAAGATGAGCATCCCCGAAGCCAGCAAAATATTCAGTATTCCCAAGGGAACGTTAAGAGACAAACTGCCTCTGATTGGGAAGACCAGGGGAAAGACTGCACTGTCTACCGAAGAAGAAAGCCTCCTTGCCGACTACATCATTGAAAGAGGAAACCGAGGGGAAATCGTGTCCAAATTCGACCTGATACTAGCGGTGAACAACATTCTGAAAGGCACGGGGCGGGAGTGCCCCTTTGCTATGGACCGTCCAATCTATGGCTGGCTGACGGCTTTCTTGAAGAGGAATCCCAGCGTTCCCGACTCCTATGTGAAAAGATCCAGATAATAATTGTGTGTACCAGGGCCCTGATTCGCAAGACTCTCTTAGGCTTGCTTATTCACATTGCATCCTCTGTGCAAGTCTTTTTTGTATTGCGTTGCAAGATCTGAAAGTTGCAAGATTGTTATTAATTTCACAACACAACGTAAACCTTGTGCATGTGTGTTGGGGTCGGGGGAGGTGTGTGTAGTTAAATGGTAGAAAAATTGTAGGAGGCACGATAGGTCGCATCGTGTATCTAATTAAATTCCTGTTGGGTTTTTTTATGTTTGCTTTGTGGGGGGAGGGGAAAATATTTTATATATCACAAGACTGATTCGTTATGCAACAATATATTGATTTACAAGAAGAGATGTTTACAGTTCAAAACAGCTACAGTATATGTTTTTGTTATCAGTTTTGATGTGTTTAATTTGATACCCCCACCCTCAAGTCTTTTGCTTTGATTCACCAGTGCATGTTTTGCGTACGTGCGTGCGTGTGTGTGTGTATATATGTGTGTGTGTTGGTTTTAAGAGGATACGTTTCTTTTTCATTTAATAATAGTAAGGTATTATTTTTTGAATTTCCACTGTTTGCAATCACATGTTTTAAAGTGGTTTGTTGTTAAATATGTTATATTGCTTGTGTTGAGTGCACCCTTTGTGGGTCAGTGATAAAGCGTTCGCCTGATGTGCAGTCGGTCTAGGATCGATCCCCATCGGTGGACCCATTGAGCTATTTCTCGTCCCAGCCAGTGCATCACGACTGAGATATCATCGGTTGTGAGATCGTGCATATATAAGATCCTTTGCTACTAATGGAAAAATGTTGCGGGTTTCCTTTCTAAGACAGTCAAAATGTTCGAATGTTTGACACCCAATAGCCGATGATTAATAAATCAATGTGCTCTAGTGGTGTCGTTAAACAAAACAAACTTTAACTTTAGTATAGCCGTTGATGAATGCACGTTTTGAACTCGTGTCTATCATTCTTCTACTGTTAGATTCGTTTTGTTGTCTTTATTTTTTTTGTCAACTACCGATGGAAATTAACGGACAGAGACTTTGTTTCTTTATTTTGTTTGTCATCTACCGATGAAAATTAACGGACAGCGTACCTTGACATCACCCAGTTATCCCCGCACACGTGCGTGGGGTTTTATTGTCGATTTTGACTATTTCCAGGAATGTCGATTAATCACTGTGGAACATTATTTCTTTCAATCTTTTTCATTCTGTTGATCATACAGTTGTTATTGTTTTGTTTTTATTCATTTTTATTGTTTGAATTTGCAATGCAGCGTATGCAACTGATAAAAAAAATGTCAACTTTCAAATTTCCCTTCTGACCCCAATTGTCCTTCAAGATCTTTGGTGGTCATAAAACCCAGGGGCGGATCCAAGATTTCGTTAGGAAGGGGTCCCAAAATAATAAAACGGGCCGAAGATAAATGACCCGCGCTCCCAAAGGAAGCGATATCTGTAGGGGGATCTGGGGGCTGTTTGTTTTACATATAGGAAGGAAGGAAATGTTTCATTTAACGATGCACTCAACACATTTTATTTACGGTTATATGGCGTCAGACATATGGTTATGGACCACACATATTTTGAGAGAGGAAACCCGCTGTCGCCACTTCATGGGCTAATCTTTTCGATTAGCAACAAGGGATCTTTTATAATGCACCATTCCACAGACAGGATAGCACATACCACGGCCTTTGAATATACCAGTCGCGATGCACTGGCTAGATCAAGAAATAGCCTAACGGGCCCACCGACGGGGATCGATTCCAGTTTAAATATAGATGCCCAGAGGCATGTTTTGGAGGCAATTTAGTGTTTTGCTAGTTGTTCTGTTTGGAACATTTGTGAATTTTATATATAATATGGTACAGGCCTTGTCTGATTGTAGAACTCTCGACCAGTTAGTCCATGAACCAGAGGAGCCAGTCAGTATTAACTTCATCTACCCTTAGTTTTGCCATGTACATCTTAATAAATATTTTATAATGTTTTTATTTTGTTATTTTGTTAATAATTCCTTTGAAATATTGCTTACACAGAAACACTTCCAACAAAACTGCATATATAGGATGCAAATATTAATTACATGTTAAAATAAGCTTCTGCTGCAATAAGATCTTTCAAAAAGAATATTTGAGGTGCTGAGCCTACATTTTATGTCAAATTTCTACTGAAAAATAAAACTGTGTGAACTGTATTTTGTAGAGTTACAAAAAATGTTATATGAAACCATAATACACAAAGGATTTCAATATTGGTAACATATCTAAAGTCTCCAGTCCATTAACTCCCCATCGGCCAAGTTTTGTATTCCTAAATGCCCTGACACATGTTTTACAATGCTTTTAATATAGTCACCCTTCTGAAAAATATAACTATCGTGGAAATGGGGGTTAGGGTAACAAAACGGGAACATACACATTGAATGTTCTGAGTCCGGCAATGCTATCATAAATTTGCTATCCCTAGGAATGTAGTCTATGAGCATTCGTCCCCCCAGGTCAAAGTTTGAGTCCTGGCTCATGGACTAAGTGTCTTTCCCATAAATCTAGTTCAGCATCAATGACTGATGCATCAGATGGGTTGGGTAAATCTTCTCTGTGGTGTTCAATTAAAGGCTTGGTCAATTCCACTAATCCTGACCTCATGATAGATGGTTTTAGGTGAAGAGACTTAACTGCAATAACGTGACTGTCAACGACACGTTTCGATAACTGTTGTGCGATGTGATCCAGACACGGTATAGTGAAAGAAAGAAATGTTTTATTTAACGACGCACTCAGCACATTTTATTTACGGTTATATGGCGTCAGACATGGTTATGGACCACACAGATTTGTAGAGGAAACCCGCTATCGCCACTACATGGGCTACTCTTACTGATTAGCAGCAAGGGATCTTTTATTTGCGCTTCCCACAGGCAGGATAGCACAAACCATGGCCATTGTTGAACCAGTTATGGATCACTGGTCGGTGCAAGTGGTTTACACCTACCCATTGAGCCTTGCGGAGCATTCACTCAAGTTTTGGAGTCGGTATCTGGATTAATAATCCCATGCCTCGACTGGGATCCGAACCCAGTACCTACCAGTCTGTAGACCGATGGCCTAACCACGACGCCACCAAGGCCGGTCGGTATAGTGAGGTTTCTTCTGTAATATTCCTCTGGGTCCAGGACAGGCGCATTGCGGCGATGTTGTTGAGCGACAGCGATCTGCAGTAACAACGCTATCTGCAGTAACTACATTTAGCGTTGCAGTTGCTGCCGCTATCTGTTATAAAAAATGTTGGAGCCTTGATGCAGATAATATGTCGTGATCTGTTACAGCAGTACTGCAGTTAAGAATATTTTCATTTCTGCAACTCTGCGATCCGTTATAAACTGAAAGATGCGAAATAAAACACGCATAGACACGCACGTTCTCTAACCTTTCTCTCTCTCTCTCTCTCTCTCTCTATCTATCTATCTCTCTCTCGCGCGCGCGCGCGCGCAATCTAACCCAGAATGAGTGCCAACTATTCGGACTGGTTCTTCATGACTAGTACATGCTTTTCAACTACTGTGGTATGAGCTGTCCTGTATGTGTGGAAGTGTATAATTTATAAAGGTTAACATGGTAATAAAAGTAGCAGCGAAAACCTCGATCTCTCATTTTCATTTTAACTTATTTTCGTGTTTATATCCAATTACGGTTCAAGCACGCTGTCTTGGACACACATCTCAGCTATCTGGGCTGTCTGTCCAGGACAGCGGGTTAATGGTTAGTGAGAGAGAAGAGGGTGTAGTGGTCTTACACCTACTCACCGAGTCGTTAAAGCTCGCTCTGGATGGGAGCTGGTACCGAGCTGTGAACCTAGTACGTACCAGCTTTATGTCCGATGGTTTAACTTTAGCGATTTGATAGATGGATTAATTTACCATAGTTTGACACCCAATAGCCGATGTATTTTTCGTGCTGGGGTGTCGTTAAACATTCATTCATTCATTGATAGATGGATTGATCAAGCCATCGTCGGAAGTATGTTAAAGAAATATAAAGTGTCAGCCAATCGAAACGCGGGTGTCTCAGCTGGTCTGGGGCCATGTTCCCGAAGCTGTCGGTCGTTATGCCTTAGCGACGTCGCAAAAGGACAATAACGACACCATAACGATACGTTGAGCGACAGTTAATCGAACGTGTAGTTACAGTATCGTTATAGTGTCGTTGGAAGCATGTCGTAACATGGGAAATCCCTGTGTCGTTTGGTACAGAGGTGTGAAATAGATACCAAACGCATCTCAGAAATAAAATTTTATATGACCTATTATATTATATTCAGTTTTTATGGTACTTCTAGGCCGCTTTTAGTGGCTAGGTTAAGCATGATAAAAGTCATATTGCGTACTATATTATGTAAATGTACATGTTTACAGAACATAACATATATATTTACTTCAGTCGATATTTCGTTAAAACTGTACATAAACTGTATGTCGCAGTGTAGTGTGTACCATAACGTTCATGTACACCACTGTCCCTTATTAAATCTAACTGTGACACGTAGGTCTACATATTTGCACTTTTAGCAAACAACAGAAATGTGCGACAAAAGTGTGATTCTTGTGCAAGGCGTGCTTTCTAATAGGCCTAGGTGTTGGTCGTATTTGTGTATTCACATTATCTGTACAAGGCTGACACATTAGCTTAGTAAATGGTTTAACGTGTCCATATACCACTAGGGTTTCGAACACGACTATCCCGAGTCCGGCCTCCGATAGGATCGGGGGTCTGACTCGGGACAGGGATAGCTGACACATTAAGCATAGCAAGTGATGGTGATCGTAAAAGAAGACCTCGGCAGACGCTGGGAGTGATTCTTATGGGGCGATCACACTGGCCCGAATGAGCTTCCGTTTGTTTTCCGTATACGAAAGTGGTGTGATTTTTTAAACTGGCCGAATGTCCCTCCGAATGTGTTTTCCCCAATGTATCACCGACAGCTTTCCGTTTGTTTTCCGAATGTTTTCAGTATGGTTTCAGAATGCTTTCAGAATAGACCGAATACTTCCCGCATGTTGACTTCGAAAGGTTTCCTTTCCGAACGCTTTCCGTATGCTTTCCGAATGCTTTCCGAACACGGCGAATCGACCTAGAATGGACCGAACTCTTTCCGCATGCTTTCCGCAAGGGTTCGGAAAGCGTTCGGAAAGGATTCGTCATGTTCTATGTCCATTCGGGGTGTTCGGAAAGCATACGGAACATACTGTGCATTCTGGAAGTGTACGAGCAGTTCGGAAAATGTTCTGAAAGAATACTGGAAGGGTTCTGGCTATTCGTTATACATTCGGCGGCATAAATGAAAAAAAATCCGGAAAGGATACTGAAAACGTTCGGAAAGCATTCGTCATGTTCTAGGTCCATTCGGGGTGTTCGGAAAGCATACGGAACCCAGCACCTCCAAATTTTCATTCCGAATGCACCAAGAACTAGACGCATGCTTCCCGAACGTTTTCCGTACATGCCGTATGCTCCTAGAATGCTTCCCGAATACTTCCCGAATACACATGGACGCCACATTCGGATGGTCGATGAAAATTATTTTGAACATGCACAACAAATTTTTGGAGCTACCGAATGCCGTTCCGTATGCATCCGTACGGAGCCGAACAGCCAGTATGCTCCTAGAACACACCGAATGCTTCCCGAATATGATCCGTTCGCTCCCCGAACACCCAAATTCCTATTCGGAAAACAAACGGAATGGCATTCGGGCCAGTGTAATCGGGCCACTAAACAGCTTTGTCTATTGTAATCTTGATTCGTTATCACAATGTACATGCTACTTGTATTTATGATAACTAATAAAATGTTCAGACAAAGCCACCTTAGTTATTAAAGTGCGTCAATAACAGTTGCCTCTGGGTAGCTACTCCATTTCTTCGCAATTTCAAGATCGTCTCTAGCATCGTTGACTTCGTGATCTACCACCTCATCTTGTACGTCACTTGTGTCATCGATGATGTCATTTGGGGATCTGGGATCAAAATATCTTTGCAAATGTTCTCAAGAACAACAGTTGCAACGATGACAAGGACACATCGCTCTGGAATAAACATCATGCATCCTCCAGACTTATGTAGGCAGAGCCATCTTGATTTCCACACACCAAATGCCCTCTCGCAGGAGCTTCTAGTGGTTGTATGGGCTCTGTTGTATGCTCTTTTTTGTCGTGATGCCGGCTGTAAGAACGGAGTCATTAGCCATGGTCTAATAGGGTATCCTGAATCCCCTAATAACATACCGCCATCAACTTGACCATTCTCAAACAATTCCGCAATCCCACTATTTCTCCATATCAATGCATCATGTGTCGTACCAGGCCATTTTGCCACGATGTCCAAGAAAACACCATTAGCTGACACTATGCACTGAACGTTGCTAGCATGATATCCTTCGTGGCTGAAATGCAAATGTTCGTCGCGTGAAGGGCCTTGCACTGGGATGAGAGTTCCATCTAAGGCCCCGAGAACGTTGGGGAAATTTGCCAATTTAAAGAAATCTTCTTTTGTATTTGTCATTTCAGCATCCGTGTAAGGGAATGCACGTTCTGCAATTTGTTGACAATAGACTTTGAAACTGCGTGTATGCACCTAGAAACGGAGTACCGGTTAATACCACGTACATCACCTTTTACTGCCTGAAAACCTCCTAATAATAACGTAGGGCCGCTACAATTTGTATCGATACCGGTAACGTACCACTTCTGCGCGTCTGTCTCTCGAGATCCACTTGCAATGTACTGCATAGATACAATATTCCTCTCCTATCCATTCTGTATCTATCTTGTAATTCAATGTCATCAATGTCTTCTTCTATAAGGGTCATTCCGTAGCATCACAACCATCGCAGTTATTATTTTGCAGGATGTCGAAGGTTGACACCGAATCGTACGATTAAAACAATATTCCGTGTTTTTTTATGTTCATCTACGACAAACATTTTACTTTACGACACTCTAATAACAGGGTAGGAACTGTTGTTAATATAACGATATCGCTAGTAACTGACACCCGGAACGACACTTTCTGGCACATCAACTGTTCCCCCACGACGTCTTAACGATGTCGTTATGTACAACGATAGCTTCGGGAACATGGCCCCTGGACTGTTGACGACTGACGACGATTCAGGTGTTAAATACACAATAATAGATTGACGACTAAGCGGAAAGAAATTTAGAAAACGGTGTTTGTACATGACGGAGGAAGTTGTTACGTAACACTTAATTACAGACAGTCTGGTCCCCGACAAAGAACAGTTGTATTATCGTTTACGCTATTTGGTTTTGCTCTCAATGGATCGTGTTTTGAACGTTCCTATTGTGATTTTGTTTATATAAAGTTGGTTTTGTTTAACGACACCACTAGATCACATTGATTAATTAACCATTGGCAGTTGAATGTCAAGCATTTGGTAATTCTGACTCGAAGTTATGTGAAGAAATACACATAATTATTGTTATTCAGCATTCAGTGTTTATATTTGTTAATTATGTCCCATCAACTTTCTTTATATTATGACTTACCCCAGGTAACTTATATATCCATGTTGCCTACATTGTACATGCCTTCTATTTTCCTCTTTTTTTTCTCTCTCCATAAATACAATTCATGTATTATTTCAAAGTCATCGAAGATGGCGGTTTTCTTTCTTTTTTTAACTGGAAATGCTAACGTTTAAGAGTTAAGGAGGGGTGCATTACAGCGTATGTTTCTTAAAAACGGAATTATCCATCTTCAGTGCTGTTTCAATTCTGAGGTTTGCTATACGAATTTCGAAAACTCGAACTCCCTGTAAGTATTCTGTCGTCCCCTTCAAGTTCGAGTTATCGAAGTTTGACTATATTTCATTTCATTTATTTATTTATTTTATTTAGTTATTGAAACATTAAACTCAATTTATTTTCAACATCTACCTAAAGTAAAATATCAGGGAATTTTCCCTTTCTCTACGCTTTCTAAAACTTTTTTGTTTGGGAGGTAGGGGGTGGGGAGGGTTTAAAATAGCAACGTAAGTTATTCTATAACCCACCTCCACCCTCTTTGAGCGTTACCCGACTTTTGAACGGCCCCTGTAAGGAAAAAGGGGCGGGATGTAGCCCAGTGGTACAGCGTTCGCTCGATGCGCGGTCGGTGTGGGATCGATCCCTGTCGGTGGGCCCATTGGGCTATTTCTCGTTCCAGCCAGTGCACCACTACTGGTATATCAAAGGCCGTGGTATGTACTGCCCTGTCTATGGGATGGTGCATATAAAAGATCCCTTGCTGCTAATCGGAAAGAGTAGCCCATGAAGTGGCGACAGCGGGTTTCCTCTCTCAATATCTGTGTGGTCCTTAACCATATGTCTGACGCCATATAACTGTAAATAAAATGTGTTGAGTGTGTCGTTAAATAAAACATGTCTTTCTTTCTATAAGGAAACAAAAGAAAACAATTTAATAAGAAGTTACCATGACTACATTAATTTTGTTGTTGCAGCTTTACACTCTACCCCCACTGGCCAGCGGACGACCTGCATTTTACAAGGAATACTCCCCCGCGGACTTGGACATTGCCATTCAGGCCGTGCGAGAAAGACGGATGACCGTGAAGGAAGCCAGGATAATGTATGGGATTCCTCAAAGAACTTTACTGAGAAAAGTCAAGACTGCCATGGCGAGATTGTACTGAAAGAACAGCACGACATTGCCATTCAGGCCGTGCGAGAAAGACGGATGACCGTGAAGGAAGCCAGGATAATGTATGGGATTCCTCAAAGAACTTTACTGAGAAAAGTCAAGACTGCCATGGCGAGATTGTACTGAAAGAACAGCACACTTGTCATTCCTCGACCAATATACTTTAATAACTTTCGTTTGTTTTTTTCATTATCGTAATAAACAAGAGATAATGGGTGTGGCTGGTAGGGTGTGTGGGAACTGCGTCTCTAGTGCAGGAGGAAATCCTCAAATTCGGGCAAAAACGATACAGATCAGTGTTTCTGCCAGAAAGATATATTTTTTGGCGGGGGTTGGGGGGGGGGGGGGGGGGGTAGAGGGTGTTGGCGCTATGGCATTTAATGCAACCACAGTCAACAAGGGGTATGGCGGACCTCCCCTAGAAAAAAAAATGGGTTACGTTTAGGGTTAGGGTTAAGAAAATTATAAAGTAATAATAAGAGTAATTAATTTTGTCAAAAGGTTAACTTAAAAAAAAAAAAAAATCTGCAAAACAATTTGGGTATAGCGCCATACCCGTTTTACCCTCTGGCAGAAACTCTGCAGATACTCGAGCAAAATGAGCCGGGTTGAAACCTTTTCACCATGTCTTTCCATCATTCTATGTAAAAATGCGTAGTGATTCATTTGCAACCCAAAATAGATGTTCGACAGTAATGCTAATATGAATAAATGTTGTTATCCAGATTCGGGCATTTTTGTTTAATTTGGGCAAAAATCAGCCTGCCCCCCCCCCCCCCCCCCCCCCCCCCCCCAAAAAAAAAGAAAGAAGGAAAAACAATAAGAGAACTTGTACGCCTTATTGTAACCCATCGTCCATATTGACGCAATTTTCTATAATGTCAAATTGTTCACGGTTTATGTATGAGTATGTATGAGTTATGCATGCGTGGATTCACGAGCATGTGCTGTCACGGTGACTTCCAACAGCTAGTTTACAAGACTCACACCCTTTTCCGCCATCAACCTGACCATATGGGAGTGTTGAGAATTACTTGTTCTGTAAATCATCTGAGAGTGGTGCACATACCCTTCCCATAAAGTAGAAATGTCACAAACATCATATATAAATGATAACTATAATTAAGTTGGTGTAGTGGGTAAAAATATATCCTTAAAGCTGGTAGTCGCTGGGTTCGAACACCAGCAACGACTCCTACATAGTGCGAGTTTTAACGGCTCAAAAAAGTTTGCTTTGTTCAACGACACCACTGGAGCACATTGATTAATTAATCATTGGCTATTGGATGTCAAACATTTGGTAATTCTAATGCGTAGTCATCAGAGGAAACCCGCTACATTTTCCTAATGCAGACAGGAAAGCACATACCACTGGTTGGAACGAGACATATTAACGGCTCAATGCAGTGGTGTAAAACCGTTATATTTACTTCTCTCACCCATTACTCACAACTACCCATTACCTCCTCCTCCCTGGCTTGTACCCACAGGTAGATAACTATGATATGTGCCCAGGACAGTGTGCTTGAACCTTTATTTGAAGTTGGGTTTTTGAACGACAACACTAAAGCACATTGATTTATTAATCATCGGCCATTGAATGTCAAACATTTGGTAGTTTTGACATATTGTCTTAGAGAGGAAACTCGCTACATTTTTCCATTAGTAGCAATGGATCTTTTATATGCACCATCTCACTGACAGGATAGCACATATCACGGCCTTTTTTATACCAGTCATGGTGCTCTGGCTGGAACGAGAAATAACCCAATGGGTCCACCGACGGGGATCGATCCCCGACCGACCGCGCATCAAGCGAGCGCTTTACCACTGGGCTACGTCCCGCCTCCTTCATTTGAAATGCGCTCTAAAATCAAGTCAAAAGAAAAGATACGAGATGATTTCAATTATATTATTGAGTAATTTTGATTTGACACTATCATCTGCGGGAAAGTGCATATAGAAACTCCCTTGCTACTAATGGACAAATAAAGCGGGTTGCTTCTATATGTCTCCATGCATATAATTTGACACTTGTAGGTCAGGTCAGATCATGGGTTTTAACGTGTAGATTCAGAGCAAACTGTCGTAGAACACGTCTGACATGGACGCAGGTGTCGACTTGAGCGGACTCATTCGTATATATATATATATAAAGCGTAGCGTGCATGAGTGATCCATCGACTGGTAGTAATCATACACCTAGAAACTCCAAACATGACTCGAACGCCCGTGGTCAGAATTACCAAATGTTTGATATTCAGTAGCCATTTGTGAATAAATCAGTGTGCTCTGATAGTGTCGTTTACCAAAAAAAAAAAAAAATGTCCCCTAGTAAACAGTTTGTTGGGATGTGAAAATGATTGAACTCAGCTGTTCCATGTAATTGATGAGTGATGTCCACTACGATGATTGATCTATACTCGACAGCAAAATGAATACTCAATACTCAAAATGCAAGTTTTTTAAAGATGCTAAACATTAATTGAATAGTTAGATTTTTCACCTGCATGTGATGTAATGGGTGTATTTTGAAGCAAACCGTCCTTTGTAACAGTTTTCATTTCGTTTTGTTCACATTTACGGTTGAAGCATGTCATCAAAACATACCATAGAAAAATGTCATGGGATTGTCAAGTAAGAGATCCTCGTGAAAATCAAAAAGCATGCTTTGTTCATGACATTATAGGGTATAAAAATACCCAATTTTTTAAAATTTATTCACCAATATTTATGTCGTACGAATATGCCAAGACTTACCTCACAACAGCGGGAACAAGCAATCGGACAGACAGGTGAAAGCGTTAGTAATGTTGGCAATGTTTTAACGTTCACATCACAACCATTTATCGTCTGCAAGATCGTTTTGTCACCACCAACAGTACTGTTGACCTTCTACGAAGTGGCCGTCCTTATGTCACCACCCAACGACAGGACAGACATATTCATCGCTTGCATCTTCGCGACCCATTCCTGACAGCCAATGAAACAGCTCGACAGACAATTGGAGTCCGCAACCGACCCATCAGTGGTGACACAGTTAGACGTAGCCTCCGTATAAACACTCAGTTGTCGTCGTCCTGCCCGTCGTCCCAGTTTCACCCAGCAGCACCGACAGAACCGTTTAGTGGGCCACATTTCACCGGAATTGACGTTATCAGCAGTGGAGACATGTGAACTTTACAGATGAAATTCGGGTTTGCATATCCCATGCTGATGGAAGAGTTCGAATATGGCGCAGACGTGGACATCGTTATGATGATCAGTGTGTGTTGGAAAGAGATCCATGGGGTGGTCCAAGTGTTATGATATGGGCTGCTATTGGCCTGAATCAAAGACTTGGCCTAGTTGTCTTCCAGAATATTGGTCCGGGAAGGGGTTATGGTATTACAGCTCAGTGTTACATTGATCAGGTCCTCGGACCCCATATAGTGCCTTTTTGTTTTGCTCGTCATCCGCAATACACGTTCCAGCATAATAACGCCAGACCATACACAGCTCGGGCTACGGTTCACTTCTTTCAGCAGCATAACATCAGAATTTTGCCTTGGCCAGCCCTTAGTGCCGACTTAAATCCAATTGAACATTTATGGGACGAGCTGAAAAGAAGAATTGATCAAGTTCGTCCAAGACCAAGACATGCAGCTCAGCTTCAGGCAATCATACTTCAGACCTTTCCACTTATCCCCATGGCCTTTATCAACCGTCTGATCCATTCCATGTACAGAAGGTGTGTCGCAGTTGTGAATGCACGATATTGATTATTGATTACTCTGTCTGGGTTGTCTGCCCTTGTTATCATTTATGACTGATGCCTATTAACATTCCTTGAAGTTAAAAAACTTTTGGCTTCAATAATGTTTTTTTCATTAGTTTACATCAGTTTTGTATAATGCTATCGAAAAATAAATACCATTCGTATTGCGTTTCTTTTGCTGTTCAGTATAGTTAAGGAGATCATTGGGACGGCGTTTTGGCCTAGTATCGCGTTAATCTGGGTCATTGTAGGACTGTCACACGGTCAAGTGAGTGACCAAAAGCCCTAGGGCATTTCTACGAAGATGTCTTGACGTAGGTGACGTTTAAAAATGATGTCTAAAGTATGTCGGTCAGAAATGATTACATTAGTTGGGGCTTATTGAAAAAAAAACCGCCCTGTTCTATTTACCCCCTCGCCCCCCCCCCCCCCCCCCCACCTCATGTCTCTTGTCCGATCTTTAAAAAAAAGTCTTATTTGTTTAATGACACTTAAAGCACTTAATGACATTTAAAACACATGCTAATCTGTTTGGTGTCTAGGATGGTTATTACTACACTTGGTTGATAAAAGTAAAGACAGGATCAAAAAACCCGCTGCCGCCACACAGGCTACTCCTGCAAAAAAGAAAAAAGAAAAAAAGAAACCCGCAGCAATAGATTTTTTATGTGCATTTTTCAATAAGCAAGGACAGTAAATACATAGGTCTTTGGTGTATCGGTCAAGGAGCACTGGTTGGGATGGGGGGGGGGGGGGGGGCGAGTCCATATGCTACTACCGACAAATAGCAAATTATGTCATATGCACTTTCTCATATACAGGACAGTACATACCACGGCCTTGGTTATTTTTGTGAACACTCACTTGCCCTGTCAAAGAGCCTGGTATGAGTTCTAACCACTCTGCGAAAGGAAAGGAAAGGAATGTTTGATTAACAACAGTACATTTCAAAGTACGGCTATTTGGTATCGAACACAATATGGTTATTTGGATTCTTGATCGAGAAAGAATAAAAGGCAGGGACGTAGCCCAGTGGTAAAGCGCTCGCCTGCTGCGCAGTCGGTCTAGGATCGATCCTCGTCGGTGCGCCGATTAGACTATTTCTCGCTCTAGCCAGGGCACTTCGACTGGTATATCAAAGGCCGTGGTATGTGCCATCCTGTCTGTGGGATGGCATATATAAAATATCCCTTACTCCTAATAGAAAATATAACAGGTTTTCTCTCTATGACTATGTCTCAAAATATTTAATATTCAATAGCCGATGATTAATAAATCAATATGCTCTAGTGGTGTCTTTAAACAAAACAAATTTTCACATAAAAATTCGGCAATCCGCTAGGAAATGTCTATTTCACTAGAAAATGCATTTTAAATCGAAGAATGGCGTGTAAACAAACTATAGTCAAGAAAGAGAGGAAACCCACTGTCGCCACATATGCTACTCTTACTGACAAATCAGCACAGGATATTTTCTATGCACTTTCCCATAGCCTAGGTAAGACAGTGCATACCACGGGCTTGGTTACATCTTAATATACATTTCAGAAAATATGATTTGGAATGAAATGTTATTAGACTAATACAAATGCAACTGTGATGTCATGTTTGATCAATGTAAAATGGAATCGCAAAAATTATAATTGTTTTACTTGAGCATACAACATTTTAATATTACAGAATTACATCTTTATGTGTTGTTCTCCTTTTTTAATATGTTAAACGTTGTGCGTGCGGTTACTTCCCGTTTCTATTTATGTGTATGTGTGTGTATATGTGTAGGTTGAACTGGAAAAAAACAAAAACACATATAAAGGCTGAAAACCTTTTTTTTTGTATAAATACTTTGAGACAAAAGTAATATTGTGTATTAATTATGCATGCACATACATACATACATATATATATATATATATACACACACACACACACACACACACACACATAAAAAAAAACCCCCCACACACACACATCAAAACACATACGCACACATATCAAAACACACACATACACACACACATCAAAACACACACACATCAAAACACACACACGCACACACACATCAAAAACCACACACACGCACACGTACGTGCTCGCGCGCCCACACATACATATACACACACATACACATTGTATAGATAAAAAAAAACCCACTAAAATTAAAATTATTAAAATACGAAGTACCATTTGAACTGTTAAAAAAAATCGGTAGGTCACGATTGTGCCTCTGGGTTTCATCTGAAAATTATTTCCTATTGGAACCGCCCTTGACGTCATATTAAAATATAAATTGATCTCAGACATTGGTTTAGCAGATCAAAAGTTGTTTATTTCAGAACATCAAATACGTTTTCTGCTGTAAGTGTTATTTAATTTATTCATTCATTTATTTGAATTATGGACTGATATACTAGTACCTTAAAGTTCCACTTTAAAAGTTAAACTTGAGAACACAATGTTTCACCATTTTTATTTGTATTTTAATAAATAATTACAAATTAAAATATTCTTATAATTAATTTTAAAATATTAAAAAAGTATGTTGCCACTCGGCCTAAACAGTGGTTTCCTAAATAGAATCTTAAGCAAAAATAAATAAAAATAATATATATATAAATATCTCAGTAGAATCTCATTGGCTCGAACACTATCGGTGCATCAACGTCTGTTCGACCCATCGGGTAGTTCGAACCATGCATTCGGCCGTTGTCGGGTGCTTCTGTAACACAAAAAACAATCGGAATACCTCGCATATTTCCGTAAAACGGGCTTGGGCGAGATGGTCCGATTGATTCATGAGTAACGAAGTCGCCTTCAAATGTCGGATGAGATACATATTTGTAACTATTATTTATCACCGTTGAATAAACAAATAACAAACACACTGGTAGTCTGTATTTATAAATATTTATTAATTTAAAAAACCGTTCTTTATTATGCTGTTGTAGAATCTTTTGCGACATATTGACAACGTTGAGAAAAGAATGAAAGTGCATGAAGCACAGGCGGAGGCCCTTTACCTTTTATTGTTGCAATCACTACATTACATTGATTTCTCCTGTATTTCAAGTTAAAAACAAAATATGCCGACGCTCATGCGTAGAGTAGCGATTAAAATGATTAAAGTAAACGGCGAGGCCGAACTAGGCTCACCAATTGATTGGTGTTTCATGCAAGGTTCATTCAGATCACGATTATCGTAGTACTATTATCTGTACTAGAAAGATAATTACCGATAGGTGCTAAATAAACAATATGAGAAGCCGGCATATGATCTAGGATTAATTCGTTCCACTTCCGAATTTATATTAACTTACTTTGTGACTGACGTGAAAGGGTCAATGAAAAATTCGTAAATAAATATAAATTATTTTTTGTATTTCTTCGGATAGACTTAGTCGTTCGAGCTATATATGTTTAATTTTACAGTTCGGACTAATAAACTGGTTCGAGAGAAAGCTTATGAAGTGCCACCGCAGTACTTTTGTTTAAATGATTGACTGAAATTATAAAGTTGCGTATACAGTTTACAAAAAACACACCCAACTTTGTATTAAGCTTGAGATTATATGATAAAGACCTTTATTACCCTCGTGTGTTTCGGTATCGTCAATATGATATATTAAGAATAAAAATACTGGATATGCTACCGGTAGCTAATATATGATAAATAATTATAAGAAGAATAAAAAATGTAATAAAAATAAAGATATAGAAATAAATATTTTGGTAATTGTGCAGCTTTGAGAGTGAGACTTTAATTAGGGGATATTTGAGTGTTAAAAGACTTTCTGGAGATTGCTGCCACTGTTAAGATGTTATCGACTAACAATTAAGTATTTTTAATCACTAAAATTACGCATTAAATATATTTTAGTTTAGATTTCACAGTGACTTTTTAATTCCTAACCGGCCTCGGTGGCGTCGTGGTAGGCCATCGGTCTACAGGCTGGTAGGTACTGGATTCGGATCCCAGTCGAGGCATGGGATTTTTAATCCAGATACCGACTCCAAACCCCGAGTGAGTGCTCCGCAAGGCTCAATGGGTAGGTGTCAACCACATGCACCGACCAGTGATCCATAACTGGTTCAACAAAGGCCATGGTTTGTGCTATCCTGCCTGTGGGAAGCGCAAATAAAAGATCCCTTGCTCCCTGTCGTAAAAGAGTAGCCTATGTGGCGACAGCGGGTTTCCTCTCAAAATCTGTGTGTCTCACGCCATATAACCGTAAATAAAATGTGTTCAGTGCGTCGTTAAATAAAACATTTCTTTCTTTCTTTCTTTTAATTCCTATTTTTATTTACTAGTAGTGGTAGTTACATGTAGTAGAAGCAGCAGCAGTAATTATAGTACAAGCAGTACTTGTTAGTAGTAGTAGTAGTAGTAGTAGTAGTAGTAGTAACAGTAGTAGTAGTTGTTGTAGTAGTAGTTGTAGTAGTAACAGTAGTAGTAGTTGTTGTTGTAGTAGTAGTAGTAGTAGTAGTAGTAGTAGTAGTAGTAGTAATCATAGTAGTAGTAGTAGTTGTTAGTAGTAGTAGTAGTAGTAGTAGTAGTAGTAGTAATCATAGTGGTAGTAGTAGTAGTTGTTATAGTAGTAGTAGTAGTAGTAGTAGTAGTAGTAGTAGTAGTAGTAGTAGTAGTAGTAGTAGTAGTAGTAGTAGTAGTAGTAGTAGTAGTTGTTGTTGTTATAGTAGTAGTAGTAGTAGTAGTAGTTGTAGTTTATTGTTGTTGTTTCATTTATATATTTATGTACATAAAAAAAAGAAGTCTTTATTGACTGTTGTGTAGTTGTTTTCATATTAACGTAATCAGATTGTTATACCAAGTGGGGATTTTTGGGTGGGTGTTTTTTTTAGCAAACCTGCTGTCAGATCATCTTTCTTTTTCTTAGACTTAGCAACCTGGAATACTTGTCTAATTTATTTTTCTGAAGCAATAAAATGTACAGTGAATGAAAAAAATATAAGGGAACTGTAGACCAAATTTAATTCACTAACAGCGTAGTAATGTCTGTTACTTCGTACAAAGTTGTAGTGTTGAATTGACTGTCTGTAGTGTTGAATTGACTGTCTGTAGTGTTGAAATGACTGTCAGTAGTGTTGAATTGACTGTCAGTAGTGTCGAACTGACTGCCAGTAACACGGTTAACTTCTGACGCTATGGTTTGAGGGTTTTGGTTGCAGTCACTAGTTGTTCTTATTACTGATATGATTCCTTCATTATTTCTATCAGTATATATATACAATGCAGACCAATCAACACACGACACACCTCGTCCAACACAGTAATGTCCAGTTATAGCCAGCTGGGCTAAATTTCACAAAACACCGTAAGCCTAATTTTGTACGTAAACGTAAATCTACGACTAAATCACAGTTCTTATTACTATTATAGTTCAACAAATATAGTTACAAGAACAGATATTTTATTTGTCTTTAAAATACTCCATCTTCCTTAATGATGTAATTTTCTGTTTGAAATAGACGCCAAACATGTTTAAACGCACGACCAGTATAACTGCTAGTAGCAGACGTAAGCTTACGATGTTTCGTGAAATAGGCTCCTGATTCGATTAGTTTATTGTCTTATTAATGTAGTCCTTACTGTTTGTATTTACCATAGTTTGACACCCAATAGCCTGGGTGCTGGGGTGTCGTTAAACATACCGGCCTCGGTGGCGTCGTGGTTAGGCCATCGGTCTACAGGTTGGTAGGTACTGGGTTCGGATCCCAGTCGAGGCATGGGATTTTTAATCCAGATACCAACTTCAAACCCTGCTGAGTGCGTCGTTAAATAAAACATTTCTTTCTTTCTTTCTTTCGTTAAACATCTATTCTATTATATTCTATTAATTTAGTCATTCTTCTCATTTTTAGAGTATTGTCATCATGAATGGACCCCAAGTGTTGTTACTTATTGTCATGTTCGCCAATGTGACTCTGTCTATTCCCATTTATGGCAACAAATTCACAACTCGTATTGGCCTGGGTTTCCCGGTTGGTATGAGGTATAATGCTTTTCTGACGTACCCTCCTATAATGGGGTGGGGATTCCACGGATATGGCAATATGATTAACGGACATTCTGGGGGAGGCAGATATATGAAAGGTGGCAACAGTTACGGATACAGAAAAGTGTTCAGAGGCTATGGTATCCGAAAGATGTTGGGCGGTCATATTCGTGGTTACGGCTACGGAAAAGTGTTTGGTGGTTACGACTACGGTCAACCTTTGGGGGGTTACGGTTATGGTGGAATGTTCGGAGTTTACGGCTACGGTCAACCTTTGGGAGGTTATGTCTATAGTGGTATGTTCGGAGGTAATCGATTTGGCAACACGGTGGGCGGCCAGTTAGGAAACTTTGGCTTTGGTGGATTCGGCGACATTGACAGAGATGATGACTGAAAGATGAAACGAGTGAAAACTATATATAAATAGAGGTATTTAATTATTTTACTTTATTTTTATTATTTTTATTTTTTTATGTCTTTTAAATTTAATTATTTATTTATTTATTTAAAATTTATCTTCAGTTATTTAATTTTATTTGTTTAATTAATGAATTTTATTGTTTCAACTGATTGATAGTTTTGTTTATTTTATTTATTTATTTATTTATTTATTTATTACAGAGGTTGCGCAAACACCATGAGTTAAACGGCTGTTATTATAAAAGGGTTTTGGTAAACACCGTATATATGTAATAGTTATACCCACTAAGATGCTAAGGTTGTTTTGTTTAACTACACCACTAGAGCACATTGATTTATTAATGTTCGGCAACGGCTATTGTATATCAAACATTTGGTAATTTTGACATATAGTCTTTGAGAGGAAATCCGCTAAGTTTTTTCCATTAGTAACAAGGGATCTTTTATATGCACCATCCCACTAAAAGGATAGCATTTAGTCACACATTACTGACATTCAGTCACACATTCACGACATTCAGTCACACATTATTGACATTCAGTCAAACATTACTGACATCCAGTCACACATTACTGACATCCAGTCACACATTTCTGACATTCGGTCACAATTACTGAACTGACATTCAGTCACACATTACTGACATTCAGTCACACATTACTGACATTCAGTCACACATTACTGACATCCAGTCACACATTTCTGACATTCGGTCACAATTACTGAACTGACATTCAGTCACACATTACTGACATTCAGTCACAATTACTGACATTCAGTCACACATTACTGACATTCAGTCACAATTACTGACATTCAGTCACACATTACTGACATTCAGTCACACATTACTGACATTCAGTCACATTCAGTCACACATTACTGACATCCAGTGACAATTACTGACATCCAGTCACAATTGCTGACATCCAGTCACACATTCTGACATTCAACCCCACGTTACTGTTGTGTACGTTATACAGACCTTACGACGCTGATAGCGAGTGACATAATTTTGTTCTACCATACCAAGTGTTGCCTTATTTCTTTCATTCAGGATATCAAAGAAGCAGCGTTACTATGGATGCTATTTTTCAATTGCAAATGAAAGGAGTGACCAGGACTCAATCATGAACAATATGCACGATGTAGTGCTGGCTTCTACGACGTCTGCTAGTTTTTATATTTTTATATCTTAGGACTGTAGGTCCTTGTGTGTTTAATGACAGATGGTTCTTGTTTATGTATTTATGTATTTGAAACATGAATAAATAATAAATAATCTTGGGATTGCGTTTAAAACCATGTTGAAAAAGTTAAGTTTAATTTGTGATAACGACACCACTAGAGCACATTGATTAATTACTCATGACTGTTGGATGTCAACTATTTGGTAATTCTAACACGTAATCTTGAGAGGAAACCCGCTACATTTTTTTCATTAGCAGTAAGGGATCGTGTATATGGTCAGTTCTTCGGTAACACACATGACATTCAAATGTGTTTATTTACTGAATAACTGTGACACATGAAAGTGCTCTTGTGTGCTTTGTAATAAAGCATACTTGTTACACTTGTTACATATCCCCAACATATTAGACACTGGTGAAGAGTTGGACAGGAATGTTCCAATAGGGTCGGTAACACACGTAACGTGGAATTGGACACAGTTTTGAAGTGTTATGGAAGAAGAAAATGTTTTATTTAACGATGCACTCAACACATTTTATTTACGGTTATATGGCGTCGGACATATGGTTAAGGACCACACAGATTTTAAGAGGAAACCCGCTGTCGCCACTTCATGGGCTACTCTTTTCGATTAGCAGCAAGGGATCTTTTATATGCACCATCCCACAGACAGGATAGTACATTCCACGACCTTTGTTACACCAATTGTGGAGCACTGGCTGGAGCGAAAAATAGCCCAATGGGCCCACCGACGAGGATCGATTCTAAACCGACCGCGCATCAAGCGAGCGCTTTACCACTGGGCTACGTCCCGCCCAAATAGTGTTAGGGATTTCATTCGAAAACTCTGTGAAGTATGCACACATAACAAGTTGATGTCTCAATGTGTTCAAAGATTGAAAGATAGTCTACCTGCACCAGCCTAAAATAAAAGATACATATTCATAGTCTCCCTGGAGTCCGAGTTCGAGTTGATGGTGACATACGTGACATGCGTTAACACACGTGACACTGTCCGAAAATGACAACAGAACCACTGAAAAAAACAGACATTCAAAGCAACCTCAAACTACCTTTTGCATTAAAAAAAACAATGTTTCCAGGGACTTTCAGAGCTTGCTATACAATGTTAATACATAGTAGTTGCTACTCGATGTTCAACAGTTCACTGTCACTAATCAAAGGTTTAAAACAAAATGTTCCTTGGTTTCATTATAATATTTACATTTTAAATGCATCAAATTAATTCTTTTTAACAAATAGTGAAACAGATGATTGTCAATATGTTAACAAGAACAAGATTAGTTAATGAATGACTGTTTAAGGGTGAATCCTTCTTAGATGGAATATCTAAAATGGAAATGTCTCTCATAGGGAAGACAACAATAAATGGAAATATCTCTTTTAAGAAACGCATTGTTTTGCAGATAATCTGACTAATATCCTCTAAACATGTCCCCAACCCTTAAGGATGTTTATTAATCATCGGCTATTGGATGTGAAACATTTGGTAATTTTGACATATAGTCTTTGAGAGGAAACCCGTTACCTTTTTCCATCAGTAGCAAGGGATCTTTTATATTCAAAATCCCGCAGACAGCACATACCACGGCCTTTGATATAACAGTAATGGTGCACTGGCTGGAACAAAAATAATCCAAGACCGACCACGCATCAGGCGGACGCTTTTCCAAAAGATAGCGAGTGGTCATTGCAAGAAAGCCAGTGTCCCCCTCCCCCCTCTCGCTTTCAGTGCCTATAACTACCATCAAACCAATTCTTTAAATTAGATGTAACACGGCCATTTCACTGAAAATATGCATTGCGTATCAGTTAAAACAATAGCCAGTTCTTTGTAGGTAGCGGAAAGCAGTTCAAATTCAAAGTGTGTCTTCATACATTTTAATTCATTAAACAACTTTCAGATTGTCTCTTTAATCTGGGTCCTTGGCCATCAATCTAATTAAAATTAGCTCCACCATTACTTGTGGATCTAACACCAGCCAGTTGGAGCTCATGTCCACCAATCAAAACTTTACTTGCAGAATCCTGCCAGTGATTTAAAAATAATTTGAAAACATTCCGAATTATCCTGAAGGTATACGACATGTTTCGTGTGAATTACGAATGCCTTAAAACATGTTTTATTTTATAAAATAAATATTTTGTAATAAATAAATAAATAATTTTTTTTTTTTTATAATAAATAAATAAATATAATAAATAAATAAATAAATAAATAATTTTTAATGTAAAATTAAAGACTGATAACCCACCCCGTACGTATTGGTATGGTTTGCTGTACTGCGGCCACTAAAATAGACTCGCCCGATATTTTTAGAATTTGTATGCTCCCAAATAACGTTATAAAAGACGAAGTGTGATTGGTCAATATTTAAATTATTATTTACAGACGAAATGTTACCTGGACATTGGGGACTACACAGTGTTGTCAGCAATCCGATTAAAATTAGTTCTACTGGTCTAAACAAGGCATTCGTAATTCACATGAAACATATCGTATACCCTCAGAATAATTCGGAATGTTTTCAAATTATTTTTAAATCACTGGCAGGATTCTGCAAGTAAGGTTTTGATTGGTGGACATGAGCTCCAACTGGCTGGTGTTAGATCCACATGTAATAGTGGAGCTAATTTTAATTAGATTGCTTGGCCATCTGTTTAAAATGACTATTCTGAGTTTGTTGTCATTAAAACAATTTATTGATCTGCTCGCCTGTAATACATGTGGGTAATAAGGCGATTGAAATCATTCCAAATGTAAAGCGTAATATAAATAAATATATTTAGGATTGATTACCCACCTTTGACCCAATTATTTCAAATCTAGTTTAACGACATGCAAATAATAATAGTAGTAGTAGTAGTAGTAGTAGTTGGGGTAGTGGTGGTGGTGATGATGATGATGATGATGATGATAATAATAATAAATAACAATAACAATAATAAATCAAGGATGAATTTATTGTAGGCACGAATGCATATTTATTAAGCTGCTACAAACAATAGGACGACCAGAAATGTATTGAATATACATATATATATATATATATATATATATATATATATATATATATATATATATATATATATATATATATATATATATATTCAGAAACATGCATCACATAGATAGAGATACTCATATTTTAAACAAAGATGTAACTTTGTAAGTAGGCTCTATATTCCGTAAGCTAAAATCAAGATATATGTGTTAAATACAAACATTAGAAGATCCAGAAATGCATTGAATGTTGGGTATTGATAATTCATAACATACATTGTGAAAATGTAAGCGTATTACAATTGTAATAACTAAAAAAAAGTTATATTGGTTGAAAACATGTTACAAATTCAGGGTGGTCGGTAAATAACTAACAACCGTCGGATCCAGGAACTCTGTGTTCGTACTGGTTGCACCCAAAGCTGAACCTTTTGGCCAGCATACACGAAACATACGAATTCGGTCGATTTCCAACGCATCTGAAAAACAAAACGCTGATATTTATAAGCGATACTTATAGGAAAAAAAACACACATGAATCAGTAAGTTAATAGTCGATATCTTAAAATTATTTTTGCCCACCATTATTAAGTGTTTGGCTTCGAAGAGGAAGAAAAAGGAATGTTTTACTTAACGACACACTCAACACATTTTAATTACGATGACTGGTATATGGCGTTGGACATATGGTTAAGGACTACATATATACTGAGAGTTGAGAGTAAGTATGTATGTAGGTTTTTACGTACACATTCAGAACAAGCTGTTGTAGCACACGCCTGTCATGGGCGCAGGTGTCGACTTTCGCCTGCTCCTCCGTCCACGACAGGAAAGGGTTTGGGGAGATATTGGAGGGGGGGGGGGGGGGGGGGGGCCCGCGCTGTCATGTACAAGGGGAAAAAAGCAGCCCGACCAGGGTCGGTAGGGGGCGAGGGTTTCAAATTAGCAGCAGAAATATTTTATAGTCAACATTCTGCAGACAGGATAGTACATACGACAGCCTTTGTTACACCAGGGAGCGAGATCTAGTTAAGTGGGTATAACGCTCGCCTGAGATTTTTGCGTCATAAGATCAAATCACTTCAGTGGACCCATTCTCTCATTGTTTTCCCCCCGTCCCAGCCAGTACATCGCGAATCATAAATCAAACACTATGGTATGTGCTGTCCTTTTTGTGAGAAAGTGCATATAAAAGATCCCTTGCTGTGCTGGAAAGAGAAAGAGCCCAATGGGCCTACCAACAGGAAACGATCCTAGGCATCCGGCGAACACTATTTTTGTACTAGGGTGTCGTTAAACATTCATTCATTCATGTGATCGAATTCGTACTGCGAGAACACCTAAATGGGAACGACTTTAGTGTTATATGTTCCGATGTTTGTGGGGTCGACAAATCGCTCGTGACAAGTCTGTGCGACTAATCGCAATATAATGAGACCGCCGCTTTAACGTGTGTTCTCATCAACTCAAGTCGGTGCGACTAATCGCAATATAATGAGACCGCCGCTTTAACGTGTGTTCTCATCAACTCAAGTCGGTGCGACTAATCGCAATATAATGAGACCGCCGCTTTAACGTGTGTTCTCATCAACTCAAGCCTGTGCGACTAATCGCAATATAATGAGACCGCCGCTTTAACGTGTGTTCTCATCAACTCAAGTCTGTGCGACTAATCGCAATATAATGAGACCGCCGCTTTAACGTGTGTTCTCATCAACTCAAGTCTGTGCGACTAATCGCAATATAATGAGACCGCCGCTTTAACGTGTGTTCTCATCAACTCAAGTCTGTGCGACTAATCGCAATATAATGAGACCGCCGCTTTAACGTGTGTTCTCATCAACTCAAGTCTGTGCGACTAATCGCAATATAATGAGACCGCCGCTTTAACGTGTGTTCTCATCAACTCAAGCCTGTGCGACTAATCGCAATATAATGAGACCGCCGCTTTAACGTGTGTTCTCGTCAACCCAAGGAGCGGGACGTAGCCCAGTGGTAAAGCGCTCGCTTGGTGCGCGGTCGGTCTGAGATCGATCCCCGTCAGTGAGCCAAATGGGCTATTTCTGGTTCCAGCCAGTACACCATGACTGGTTCCAGCCAGTACACCATGACTGGTATATCAAAGGCCGTGATATGTGTTATCCTGTCTGTGGGATGGTGCATATAAAAGATCCCTTGCTACTAATGGAACAAATGGAGCGGGTTTCCTCTCTAAGACTATATATGTAGAAATTACCAAATGTTTGACATCCAATAGCCGATGATTAAAAAATCAATGAGCTCTAGTGGTGTCGTTTAACAAAACAAACATCAACTCAACGCGCCGATTCCGTCTGTCATCCTCACAAGATTGTCTGATGATGATGATGATGATGATGATAGTGATGATGACAATGATGATGATGATGATGATGATGATAGATAAAGTTTATATATATATATATATATATATAATTCAAGAAATTATAATCAGGTCGCAGTGGGGTGTAGGTGATTGTTATTTCAATTCGTTTAAATGTAATTCGAGGGGTTTGGCAATAGTTTTAGCACCACAAAAATGAATTTTATTGTGCACAATCAAATAAGCAGTAGTGACGGAAATGTATTAGCAATAGATGTATCATTCAATAAGCCGCGGTTCACTCATGGATATACATCGTCCAAGTGATAAAGATGGACCAGCTTTTTTCACCAACTGGAATCGATTTTAGAAAGAATGGGGAATGAATCATATATTATAAGTGGAGATTGGAATTTAATTTTAGATAATAATATAGATATGTCAAATTATAGTAGTTTAAATAATCCAAAAGCTAGAAATGAAGTTTTAAATCTGATTGAAGAAAATAAGTTAGTAGATATTTCGCGTTATTAACATCCAGATATTAAAAGATATAGTTGGCGGCAAAAACCCCCAAACATTTAAACAAAGTCGTCTAGATTTTATATTAGTACCTGAAGACATTTTAACGTATAATTGCACTACGCCCATAGAAACAGGTTACAGAATTGACCGCTCATGTACCACGCTTGAAATTAAATTCTTAGACATTACAAGATGGAGCGCTGGTTGGAAATGTAATAATTCTCATTTATATGATAATGATTATATTTTGATGGTTAAAGAAATAATTAGAGACGTTATAAAACAATATGCCATATCGGTTCCTTCTGACTTTGATACACTACCTAGAGGTGAACTTCTTGACCTAAAAGTAACTATTAATGACCAGTTATTTTTAGAGGTTTTAATGATGGAAATAATAGGTAAAACAACTGCGTTTGCGTCTAGCAAAAAGAAAGAACAGAAAATAAGAGAAAAACAATTAGAAAAAAAAATGGATATACTGCTTAGCCAAGGGATAGGTGATACGTCTGTAGAAGAAAGTCTCAATGATTTAAAAAATGAACTAGAAAACTCACAAAAAAATTAAAATTGAAAGGTGTTTTTATTAGGTCTAAAGCTCGATGGGTGGAATACGGACAAAAACTTTCAAAATGTTTTTGTAGTCTAGAAAAGAGAAATTACGTGGCAAAAGCATTAACTATATTAATAGACAATGAAAATAATGTTCTAGAAAATTAAAAGCAAATTGAGAAAGAGGTAGGAGCTTCTTTATAAAACACTGTATACTAATCAAGATGACGAATTAATGTTGACCTGGAAAGAGAACTTCATAACCATAGAGTTAAAAAACTAAACGATACTATATCAAAATCACTAGAGGGAGAATTAACCTATAATGAAAAAAAAAGAAAAAAAAAGAAATGCTTTATTTAACGACGCACTCAACACATTTTATTTACGGTTATATGGCGTCAGACATATGGTTAAGGACCACACAGATTTTAAGAGGAAACCCGCTGTCGCCACTTCATGGGCTACTCTTTCCGATTAGCAGCAAGGGATCTTTTATTTGCGCTTCCCACAGGCAGGATAGCACAAACCATGACCTTTGTTGAACCAGTTATGGATCACTGGTCGGTGCAAGTGGTTTACACCAACCCATTGAGCCTTGCGGAGCACTCACTCAGGGTTAGGAGTCGGTATCTGGATTAAAAATCCCATGCCTCGACTGGGATCCGAACCCATTACCTACCAGCCTGTAGACCGATGGCCTAACCACGACGCCACCGAGGCCGGTCTAAACCTATAATGAAGTCACTAAAGTTTTAAAGAAAATGAATAATTTTAAGTCATCTGGTACAGACGGATATACTGCCGAATTTATCAAATTCGTTTGATCTGATATTAGTTATTTTGTTGTTAGAAGTTAAAACTTTGGATATAATTTAGGTCAGTTATCAGATTCACAGAAATTGAGATTAATTACACTTATTCCAAAGAAAGATAAGGCAAACAAAAATATATTAAGAACTGGAGACCAATATCACTTCTAAACGTTATTTACAAACTAGGGCCAGCAGCTATTGCAGTATATATGAATGAATGAACGTATTAAATAGACCTTACCTGAAGTAGTCGGCCCACGGAAATAAGTATATATGAATGAACGTATTACATAGACCTTACCTGCAGTAGTCGGCCCACGGAAATAAGTATAAATGAATGAACGTATTACATAGACCTTACCTGCAGTAGTCGGCCCACGGAAATAAGTATATATGAATGAACGTATTACATAGACCTTACCTGCAGTAGTCGGCCCACGGAAATAAGTATATATGAATGAACGTATTACATAGACCTTACCTGCAGTAGTCGGCCCACGGAAATCAAGTATATATGAATGAACGTATTACATAGACCTTACCTGCAGTAGTCGGCCCACGGAAATAAGTATATATGAATGAACGTATTACATAGACCTTACCTGCAGTAGTCGGCCCACGGAAATAAGTATATATGAATGAACGTATTACATAGACCTTACCTGCAGTAGTCGGCCCACGGAAATAAGTATAAATGAATGACCGTATTACATAGACCTTACCTGCAGTAGTCGGCCCACGGAAATAAGTATATATGAATGAACGTATTACATAGACCTTACCTGCAGTAGTCGGCCCACGGAAATAAGTATATATGAATGAACGTATTACATAGACCTTACCTGCAGTAGTCGGCCCACGGAAATAAGTATATATGAATGAACGTATTACATAGACCTTACCTGCAATAGTCGGCCAACGGAAATAAGTATAAATGAATGCATACTATTAAATAATCTTACCTGCAGTAGTCGGCCCACGGAAATAAGTATAAATGAATGCATACTATTAAATAGACCTTACCTGCAATAGTCGGCTTTGCCATCTCCATTTTTGTCGCTCATGTACCAGGTGTCGGTGTAACCGAAATCAAAGTCGTCGAGGCCCCCGTTAGGCGGGTTGAAGTTGTACTCACTCTGCCCATCAGTCCCGGCCAGAGCGCAGGATACCCATCTGTATGGGGAACCGGAGCTGGGCCCAACCACTCTTAAAATGAAACAAATGTTATAAAGACAGACAGGTATTTTAGTAAAGTCTCACCGTATGTACACAATAATAAAATGCAATTTAAAATACAGTATAACAGTACATAAGTCATTCCTTATAGGAACTATGAGAGACTATCAATAGATGAAAATATAAAAATTAACCTACATACATACATACATACACACACACACACACACACACACACACACACACACACACACACACACACACACACACACACACACACACACACACACATACATACATACATACATACATACATATATATATATATATATATATATATACCACGTAAAAGATACACAGATATACATAAAAGTTTCAAACTATTATTATCATTTTTTTTTAATAAATAATATTAATAAATTACAAAACAATATAATAATAATAAAGGACGCATAACCACATGTGTGCGGCGCCGTGTTAACATTAAAACTATGGTTTTTGCAGTATTAAAAACTAGGTTCTTACTAGACATTAAAACAAATTTTTAAATTTAATATTAAAACCTCATATTCTCTGTTAAAAACCCCTGCTAAAATTAATACGTAAGTCAGTGTGCATTGCACACTCGATAAAAATATGGACTTCATCTTCAACACATTTATTATTGCACATAGTAGAAGTTACAATATCAACAATTCCATAGTCAGCATCATCATCACAACCATCCCCATATATTATACATGACATTATACCGTATTAAAGGGGCATTCCTGAGTTTTCCTGCACTTTTTAAGAAGTTATCGACTAACAGAGACTTTTTAACGATTGTAAGTACATATCAAATATATTTTTCTGCATAAAATATTAGTGGCTGTAAATTAAAGGTATTTCTGATCGTTTTAATATTTGTACTAGGTTAAATTTCATCTTATTTCCTAAAATATTGTTTTTTCGTACGTACGACATTATTTGAAGACAAAATTCAGTTTGGACTTCTTGCAAATATTAAGACGACCAGAAACACATTGAATATACAGACACTGATATTCTAAACAAGAAAATATGTATAATATGCAAGTTTAATCGTAGGAATATTTTATTAGTCGGAAACATCTTACAATGCAGCAAACTCAGGAATGTCCCTTTAATATCATTAATTAATTATATACAATATAGATATCTTTGTTGTGAGGTGTATATGCTGTAAGGCAGTGAATATGGCTCCCAAACCTATTCACTGCCTATGGTCTCGGAACAATAAATCTTTAAATACGAAAAAAAAAAATCCATAGGCTACACACGTACGTATGTGCGAAACACAACTATAGACTAGGCAATGAAACACACAATACGGCGGAGCGGGTATGACTAAATATCAAGGCATATAAACATTTTAGAAAATAAATAAATATTTGTTTAACATATGTGATGATTTTGTAACATAACACATGCTTATATGAAGTGATTTTCTTTTTGAAATAATTAAATATTTATAAAATATAAAATTAATCTAAATGGTTTACCCGTCATATTTCCCACGTAATCGTATTTTACCAATATTAATCTAAATGGTTTACCCGTCATGTTTTCCACGTAACCGTATTTTACTAATACATATATGGAACCACGTTATTTATTTATAAATATTTGACAACTCTATATTCAGTTAAGGTTCAAGCACGCTGTCATGTACCTACGTGCAGCAGACTGGACTGTCTCTTCAGGACAGAACGGTTACTTACATTGTTTTCGCTTACTAGTTATTGCACGAGTTTCTTTGCGCAAGAATATTATACCACGATGCCGTGTTAATAACAAACACTGGCCTCGGGGGTGTCGTGGTTAAGCCATCGGATATAAGACTGGTAGCTACTGGGTTCGCACCCAGGTACCGGCACCCACCCAGGGCGAGTTTTGAAGACTCAATGGGTAGGTATAAGACCACTACACCATCTTCTCTCTCACTAACCACTAACAACTAACCCAGATAGCTGAGGTGTGTGTGCCCAGGACAGCGTGCTTGAACCTTAATTGGGTATAAACACGAAGATAAATTGAAATGAATGAATGAAGGGGTCGCATTTCTAATTTGTACGAAGTGGGATAGGTTTGTTCGATGACATGTTCCTCCGAAAATAATAATAATTTAAAGAAAAGAAAGAGAGAAAAAGTGAAATAAAGATGCTAAGAGACGCGTTTCCATGGCAATTCAGTGTTGTTTTGCTACTGTTCTGTTTGAAACACTCAAAGCCGAGATTACTCTACACGATACGACGCGGCGCAAAATTAACTTTCGAGTTGAGTTGCGTCGTGTAGTGTGAACTGAAAAACCTGTCGTCTGCTGTAGATTTCCAATCGTCCTGACAGCAGTTCACACCAACACGTGTAGTGTGAACGGGTCGCGACTCACGACGCGACGCCACGGTTCAGTTGTGTCTAACACTAGGACCAGACTACCACCTGCCAGCACAAAGTTGGCCAACTCGACTGTTGCGTTGTAAGTTCCCCAACTACCAACGTTATGATAGGCGCGCTCAGGTTAACAAATAATCGGTCGTAGAAGTAGTATACGATGAAAATCAGAGTTGTAAGAACGCTCAGACTTAGTAACTGGACAGTCGTAGAAGTTGTGAGAGCAGAAAGCTGGCCAACTTTGTCGTGGCAGTTGACAGTCTGAGATAGCATAATGTTATAAAAATTGTGTGACTGAAATATCAAGTTATAATATATCGTTGTACGACCCGTCGCGAATCTATCCCCTTACTACATTTTGCGTCATTAAAAAGGGCGCTTCAAACGGACGCCGATGTATGCCGTGACGCCTGCACCATGGCGACGACCCTCACACTGGGGGGTGGGGTGGGGTGGGTTAGAGGGGGGTAACTCCTTCGCCAAAAAAAAACAACTCTCCATCCTCACACAGGTAATTTATATGTCCGTCTTTCATCGATCATTTATTCATTAAGTACATACTGATATTTCCCGCTCTCTCACTCCCTTCCCCGGTAATCAATTGTGGAACATACCTGCAATAGTCATTGTTCGCTCCCTGTCCTTGGATGTCTACCCATCCTCGAAACCTGTCCGTGTATCCTAAGTCCGTTATGTCTGTCCGTCTTTGATCTATGGCGTCGACTCCCACCAACACCATCACACAGATACAGGCAGCTAGCAACATCATCGTCTGTCATATATATATATTTATTTATTATATAACATTTAGTGAAATATCTTAAAATATCAGTGAAATAAAAGTGTTATTAGTCACTCAGTGACGATAACACATTTTAGAGTGCAAATTTCACTATTTCACTCTAAAATGTGTTATCGTCACTGTAGAAAGTGTTATCTTCACTGTAAGAAAGCTGGAACTATTTTGCTGCTGGCATTTTAAAAATAAAGGTAAATTGCCAAATTTTATATAATAAATAGAAAATTTCATGTTTTTTTGTCAAATATGATTTATATCTCATCTCGTGAAGTTTGCAATCATATCACACTCGTCGTGCAAGCGCGACTCGTGAGATATGATTGCAAACTTCATGAGATGAGATATAAATAATATTTGACAAAACACATGAAATATCCTCTGTATATATTATAATCAATATATGATTTCAGTTATAAAAAAAACTGCTCTATTTAGTGAGAAAAAAAAATGTCATAGTGTTTAAAAACTAGCGTCTGTCATTGTAATTTGAAGAACAAAGTTGACACGTTACAACGGAAGTAATTATTATTTAAAACATTATTATCAGAATCATTATTAAAGAAACAATGCCGAAACTATCTATTGGCTCTTAATTCGTTTTGTTGAATATAAAATTATATTAAAGGCGCATATGGCATACATATCGAGTGATTGGTGTAAAACACTCTAGTTGTTCTAAGTTGAATAACGGGGAAATATGCACGTTTCGATATAAATCAATCTAATTAGAATTACCTCCACTATTACATGTGAATCTAACACCAGCCAGTTGGAGCTCATGCCCACCAATCAAAACCTTACTTGCAGAATCCTGCCAGTGATTTAAAACTAACAACACTGCGTAGTCCCCAATGTCCAGGTAATATTTCGTCTGTAAATAATAATTTAAATATTGACCAATCACTCTTCGCCTTTTATAACGTTATTTGGGAGCATACAAATTCTAAAAATATCGGGCGAGTCTATTTTAGTGGCCGCAGTACAGCGAACCATACCAATACGTACGGGGTGGGTTATCAGTCTTCAATTTTACATTAAAAATTATTTATTTATTTATAAAAATAAAATAAAAAAATCATTCTTCAGTTTTACATTACAAATTATTTATTTTATAAAATAAAACATGTTTTAAGGCATTCGTAATTCACACGAAACATGTCGTATACCCTCAGGATAATTCGGAATGTTTTCAAATTATTTTTAAATCACTGGCAGGATTCTGCAAGTAAAGTTTTGATTGGTGGACATGAGCTCCAACTGGCTGGTGTTAGATCCACATGTAATAGTGGAGCTAATTTTAATTAGATTGGATATAAATATGCACAACACGGTTGGGGGTGGAGGTTTGGAACGAGACGTAGCCCACTGGTAAATCGGTCGCTTCATGCGCGGTCGGTCGATGGTCGATTCAAGTAAGTGGGCACTACGACTGGTATAACAAAGGTCGTGGGACGGTACATATAAAATATCCTTTGCTCCAAATGGAAAAAAACAAAACAACTGTAGAGCGAGTCAGAATTATCATATATATTTGACATCCAATAACAGATGATTAATAAATTAAATGTGCTCTAGTGGTGTCGTTAAACAAAACTAACATTATATTTAACTTTATTATGGTTTATTTCGATACTTGGTCCAGAAACCACTACCACCAAATAGGATATTCCTATCGAAAAACAGCAAGATATCTTTTATATATAGTTCTCCATAAGGAAGAAAGAAACATAGCCCTGATATGATGGACCTATATTGGGTTATTTCTCCTTGCAGACAGTATATCACAACTGGTGTAACAAAGGCCGTGGTATTGACTATCCTGTCTGTGGGATGGTGCATATAAATAAATCTATCTTTATGATGGTGATAATGATGATGATGATGACGATGATGGTAGCACACATAGTAGTAATATGTAAATAAATAAATAAATAAATAAATAAATAAATAAATAAATAAATTATATTATATTATATAAAAAGGCAATAACTCCCTTTGGGAAAAACAAACAAACAAAACACAACTACCCTCCCCCCAAAAAAACCCCAACAACAAATAAATAAAATAAAAGCACTACACAAAAACCCCCACTTCAAAAAGAGAAAACCTGAAAAAAGCCAATAAACCCCCTCTCCCCCTCCGAAAACAAACACACGTGCCTATAGAATACACCCGCTCTCTTACCTTTGAAGTTTCGTTTTGCCGGTGTGAAACTACAGACATACGGGTCTATATTTATATGATATATGTCGCATTCACTGCCACCCAACCTTGAATGCTCATTGTGCCGCAACCTTGGTGGACGGAGTAAATAATGTACTATAGTTGAACCTTCGTTAGTGGACACATTGTCAAAAATTACTTTACAGTACAGAGAACTACTGATATTGAATTGTACATTGAATTGGAAGCGGGGTGGGGTTGTGGGTGGTGAGGGCAGGGTGGACCTCAATTCCGAAGATAATTGCATTCTCGTAAGTTGAAAATCAAATGAATCTATAGCTCCTCCCCCTCTAATATATATATATATATTGAAAAAAAACTCCGTTATGGTCAGGCCGTGTATAGAGCTGTGGCGAGAGAGAGAGAGAGAGAGAGAGAGAGAGAGAGAGAGAGAGAGAGAGAGAGAGAGAGAGAGAGAGAGAGAGAGAGAGACAGAGACAGAGAGACAGAGACAGATGGAGAGACAGGTAGACAGATACAGAGACAGAGATGGAGAGAGAGACATAGAGAGAGAATGACACACACACACACACACACAGAGAGAGAGAGAGAGAGAGAGAGAGAGAGAGAGAGAGAGAGAGAGAGAGAGAGAGAGAGACAGACAGACAGACAGACATACATACATACATACATACATACATACATACATACATACATACATACATACATACATACATACATACATATATATATATATATATATATATATATATATATATATATATATATATATATATATATATTTAAATCAGAGAGAGAGAGAGAGAGAGAGAGAGAGAGAGAGAGAGAGAGAGTTAGAGAGTTAGAGAGAGATGGACGCACGTTGCTGATACGTAGACTACTCATAGCTTCTTTCATATTGGATTTCCCATACACAGCACATACCACAGTCTTTGGTGTACCATCAATATCAAACTTCTGTCTTGATATATAGGTTTTACTGTAAGATTAAAAGTGTACCATTTGAAACCATTTAGTATAAAATGGCCTTGGTACGAAAATATGCTGAATAGTATTTTTTGTTGTTATGTGCTTTCTTCTTCCTTTTTGAAGAAACATTTATTTAAGTGTCCGTACAAAAGTTAATACGATACTAGTATCTTACGGACCTGTGGACAGTAAATAAATTAATTCTTATTTGTTAAAGGAAATCTTCAGTGCGTGGGTCCTGGAACAAGTGACCCGGTACCAATGTCTTACGGATGTAAAGGTATAGATCTATTAGTGGGCGTGTCTTAAGGACGCACAATGATCGACAAACACGTGGTCAGTAGACCAATACAAAGTGCAGGTGGAAATGTGACAATGTTTTGTCACTGTCATTCTTCTCATGTCAGCGATAACCCAAGGTCGCTCCAAGTCAAGTAATAAGTCTTTTGTTCAAAGGTTCATTGAACTGTTTTTGTAAATTTTATATACTAGTATTTTCCCCAAAGTCATGGGAAAATAACACGAATCCTTGGCGAAATGAAAAGAATGCTTCCTTTTAATGTTAACATAATGTCAAGCATTATTTTAACAGTTACTAATGATGTCAAAATGAAAACATTATAATACACTATATACTTTTTACATAGCTACAATTTATAATAAACGTTCAGGGTTAGGTATAATTTGTAACCTAAAAAAAGTAATAAAAAATTAAGACGTTATAATCAATTAAAACATTTTATGTGCAAAAATTACTTTAATCATTTACTTTAATCACCAACATTACGAATCGCATTGAGAAATTAGAATTAAATTATCTGTCTCATGTGTGAAGCTGGTAGATATACATTGTACTGACATAAAGAAATTTACTACACGTTATTTATTTCAGAGCCGATTGGTTAACTAAAACAGTTTGTGTTCACACTTGCATTTAAACTGTTTTAGTTTTACCGGTTCAGCTAAACCACATATCGAAGTGCTGTACCGGTATAGCGAAAAGATCGCATGCGTCACTATTTATCGCCCCAAGCGAGGGTGGCAGATCGTGTAGCGATTGTACCTTGTTTTTGTAGATCATGAATATCAAAGTTCACTCAATTCATTTTTATTTGCAGCTATATTCTGTCAAATAGGATCAAGCCTCCTCGACAAATTCACTGGATTTTCCGACCCAACCATAATCCCACGACTGGTATATCTAAGGACGTGGTATGTGTTGTCCTGTAGATACAGGGTTCGCAGCTCGGTACCGGCTCACACCCAGAGCGAGTTTAACGACTCAATGAATAGATGTAAGACCACTACACCCTTTTCTCTCTCACTAACCACTAACAACTAACCCACTGCCCTGGACAGACAGGTCAAATAGCTGAGGTGTGTGCCCAGGACAGCGTGCTTGAACCGTAATTGGATATAAGCACGAAAATAAGTTGCAATGTCACGGGTTTTCTCTTGAGACTATATGAGATAGAATTATCAAATGTTTGACATCCAGTAGCTGATAATTAATCAATCAATATGCTCTAGTGGTGTCACTAAGCAATAAAAAAGGACATCCACGGCCTCAATTTCATGCGCTACTTTGTTTTTTTTTATTAGCAGCAAAGGCTCTTTTTATGTCCTATCCCACAGACAGAATAGAACATACCACGGCCTTTGTTACACCAATCTGATTAAAATTAGCTCTACTGGTCTATTAACGTTTTTACTAATTGCTATTTTCAAAATTCTGCCCATTTTCAACTCTTACATCCCCCCCCCCCCCCCCCTCCTCCCGAGTCAGGCTACCGATCTTATTTAATTTCTTTTTGACCGCTCGAACTAATATAGCGACCAAATTTAATGAGTAGAATTTTCTTTATTAATTATATTAGAGATGCACATCAAAATTTTAAAGGCCCACTATTTAATTTTTGGATGTAAATTTCAAAATTGTCCCCTTAATTTTTTTCTGTCCCGGGACAAGCCCCTGGCTATCCAAAGACAGGCCCCGGGACGGATATGCTCGAAACTCTAGTGGTATATGAGCATGTAAAAATTATTCGCACTCGCACTCATTAACCAGTGGAGCTAATTTTAATTAGATTGTTGTTACACCAACTGTAATCCGATGGGCCCGCTAACTGGCACCGTTCTAAGTCGATCTCGTATCACGCCATCGCTGTACCACTGGGCAACGTCCGCCCCCCCCCCCCCCCCCCCCCCCCCACACTTTTGGATAAATATATTCCAAAATAATAATAATAAATAATAAATAAAATTAAAATAAAACCAGTGTATTTAATTATGAGAAGATATTTAAAGGCACACAATCACGGATATAGTGGGCCTTATTTATCTAAATATGGATTATAAATGGAAATTACATTCATTTGGAATACCAAACCTAGTTACTACATGATCCAAAACATTTTAATTGAACTACGATCGAGGGAATTCCATAACACGCTCAATTTTTAAAAGTTAGAACTCTTCATGTTTATAAGTTAAAACATTACGGCAAAATAGACTCGTAGTGATGAGGCTATATATACGACAACCGTATAATGTATTTTTTAATTTTTATATAAACGACCGCCGTGTATAGAGACTTGGCAAATGGGGGCCGGCTATATACATTGCAAATAATAAAAAATATATTATTACTTTCATAACGAAAATAATTGCGAATACGCTGAAATAAAATAATAAACATTCAGAACATGAATTCACCATTTATTATTATTATTATTAATATTATTATTAATATTAGTATTACACTATTTTGACTGGTTCGCAAAGTGGTCACTCGGTTTAATGTATAGCGTAAAAAAACCCAGTGTACTGTCGCATGTTTTGTCGTCCAAAGGTTGGTTTTGATTAGTCGAATGAAAGGTCAGCTGGACAGCTCCAACGGGCTGCTATTAGATCCATATGTAATAGTGGAGCTAATTTTAATTAGATTGAATTATTACTTAACCCAGCTGAATCCAGTTCTACGTGCAGGGACAAGTTCATCCTGTCGTTTGTGCATTTTTATAGCTAAAACTCTCCCAGATAAAACACCGCCCCCTCCACCCCAAACAGGTATAGTAGGCTAATAATAATAATAATAATAATAATAATAATAATAATAATAATAATAATAAAAGAAATAATAATAACTGTGTATTATTATTAATATTAATTTTTTTATTATTATTTATTTTGATAGTACTGTACGGGCAATATTACTCTATTCATATGTCTATGGAAAACGTACACAAAAGGGTCCGCTAAATCCATGTAATCCATTGAAAAATATTCAGTTTTTTTGCTCTCCTGTAAAATTTTGAAAAGTGTAGTTACGAGGTTTTGTCATTTCGCCGACGATATACGTCCTTCGTATATATAGTCACATCGTATATAAACATCGTCTAGTTCAGCGTATTCATTAAACATGTAACAATTCCTATCCCAAATCAGTTGTTATGGCATATTTTGCATAATAATGAATTTGACAAGGTGGAAAATGAAGGTGTTCGTGATCCAGATGTTTAGAGTTTTTCGCGTACGACTAACGATAAATTTATCTATAGATGCAAAGGCCGAACTAGTCTGGATTGTCGACGTTTAACATGCGTCTGTTGCTAAAATAAATTAATATATAAGCTTATTATCATTCAGTACATGTTTTTATTATTTTTTAATAACTTATATTCATTGTTGTTGTTTTTCTATTTACCCTACGTCGCATAGGACGGTCAAGCGTTCTCGTTACACGAGCTGAATAAATCGTTTTGACACTGTGGTTATTCGGGGAATGCCCGTCACGTGACTCAAAATAAACGTCACACCTCTGCTCTCCAAATAGCCGTTATTGTTGTCAGAATTATGGACCGTACCCATAATTCAATTATTTTTATAAAATATCAATAATAAGTGTGATATGGTGGTTATGTAGATGGTTCAATAAAGTACTTTTAGGTACAAATCAAATGTATATATTGTCATATAATAACTTGTTAGGTCAATAATTAGGTCAACCATCTGTAAGAGAGTGCGTTTAAGATGTTAAGTTTCAGTATATTTTATAAAATGTTATTTTCGTTGCATTGCTTTAATATCTGGGTTTCTAAATTTTTCTTATCCATTCAATGTTTAAGCTAACTTTCGAAGTTAAATATACTGAGTCAAATTAAAAACTTAACAACCTAAAATTTGAATAAAGTCAATTGTGTTGAAAGCAGGTATTTTTCAGGAATAAATATTGTAATGGCAATGTCGACACTCCATTTGAAGCCCATCACAGCCCACGTGACCCGATCAATAGCACGTGCACAGCAACATTGAGGCAAAAGTGGTTTTGCACGTGCAACTAGTCGCATGACTACCATAGCACACGTGTTTTCATCGTTACTAGTTCACAGTAGTCTGACACAAGGAAAAACCCCACATTGAAACGATATTTGTTACGACCTGTTTCGATGCCACGCCTCACAAATGTGCAGCATGAACGTGCCGTCGGCATGTTCCAACGAGTACAACAAACGGGCACCACAACTGATCGCAGCCCCCGACCGGGTAGATGACCATCATATTGTGTTACGTCACCTCCGCAACCGTTTCATGACAGCCACAGCAACCAGTAATGCACTTTTCAGACTTCGGGTGTCCGCGCAAACGATCCGAAATCGACTGCGAACCGCTCACCTCCATGCACGACGCCCATAATATGTTGGACCCATTTTGACCCAACTTCATCGACGTAACTATGGGCACAACACCACTTGCGATGGACTTAGAAGGAATGGAATAGAGTCTTGTTTAGCGATGAATCAAGATTTACACTGCGACTTGCCGATGGCAGGCAGAGGGTTTGGAGACGACGTGCTCAGTGTTGTGTCAGTGAAGTTGACAGATTCGGAGGCGGACGTGTAATGGTTTGGGGTGCTTTCTGTGGAAATAGACGTTCTTGACTTCTTGTCATTGGTAGCAACCTCAACGCTGCTGCATACCGTGACCAGGTGTTGCCCTAGGAACTTGAGCCCTTCATGACAGCTCATGGTTCAGGCCTGATCTTTCAGCATGACAAAGCCAGACCCCACATGGCCATCTTGATACGGGATTACATGAGGAACACGGGCATCAATGTCATGGATTGGCCTTCAAGATCGTCCGACCTGAATCCGATCGAGCACGTCTGGGATGTGCTGGGAAGACGCCTGCGCACTCTCAGGAGCTTTCCACAGACTTTGCAGGAATTTGGTGCCTTATTAGTGGAACAATGGCGCCATATCCTTAATGCAGTATTTACACGCATCAGGCAGTCGATGAGGAGGCGTTGCCTTGCGCTACTGAACCTGTGATTTCATCAGACGACCCTGCTTGTGAATTACCATTTTGACTGTTTGTGGTTTTGACGAATGCTGTGGGCGCATCGAACAGATTTTTGACTCAACTGTTATTCCTATTCTTTCACTGGACGTCATACAATAAAAAAATACCTATTTTAACACGTTCTTCTGTCATATTTGCTAATTAGCCAAGATGAAATGGTTGTGAAGTTTTTAATTTGACTCAGTATACTTGTGTGTGTGTGTGTGTGTGTGTGTATGTGTGTATGTGTTTGTGTGTGTGTGTGTGTGTGTGTGTGTGTGCGCGCGCGTGCATTTATATTTGTCCACGTGCGTGTGTATATGTTTATCTGTGCGCGTGCGCGTGTGTTTTACTTGGAACAGAGAATCTTGGAGAGACACAAACCCAACTGTATCTTGTTGTTCTCTTTATTGCATCGATGTTGTACACGCATGCATATATCCTTTCAGTCTGATCAAGGGTGTTTGTTATGTCCAAACGAAATAACAGAGATACCTAGAAGTTGTTGTGCAATTACAACAGCACAACTCGCAAATGAGTTTATGGAACACCACAATAGTCTTTTATATGTATGTATATATATATATATATATATATATATATATAAACCTACGTTGTTGTTTTTTATCGCGGTCTATCCGTCTGCTTGACCTGTCTGTCTGACTGTCTGGCTGTCTGTCTATCTGGCTGCCTGTCTGTCTCACCCTCCCTCTCCATCTCTCACATTGCCTGTCTCAACCTCCCTCTCCATCTCTCACACTGTCTGTCTCACCCTCCCTCTCCATCTTTCACACTCTGTCTGTCTCAACCTCCCTCTTCATCTCTCACACTGTCTGTCTCACCCTCACTCTCCATCTTTCACCCTCTGTCTGTCTCGCCCTACCTCTCCATCTCTCACCCTCCCTCACCATCTCTCACACTCTGTCTGTCTCTATCTCCCTCTCCATCTCTCACACTCTGTCTGTCTCACCCTCCCTCTCCATCTCTCACACTGTCTGTCTCACCCTCCCTCTCCATCTCTCACACTGTCCGCCTCACCCTCCCTCTCCATCTCTCACACACTGTCTGTCTCGCCTCCCTCTCCATCTCTCACACTCTGTCTGTCTCTATCTCCCTCTCCATCTCTCACACTGTGTCTCTCTCACCCCCCCCCCTCCTCCATCTCTCACACACTGTCTCGCCCTCCCTCTCCATCTCTCACACTCTGTCTGTCTCACCCTCCCTCTCCATCTCTCACACTGTCTGTCTCACCCTCCCTCTCCATCTCTCACACTGTCCGCCTCACCCTCCCTCTCCATCTCTCACACACTGTCTGTCTCGCCATCCCTCTCCATCTCTCACACTGTGTCTGTCTCTATCTCCCTATCCATCTCTCACACTGTGTCTCTCTCACCCTCCCTCTCCATCTCTCACACACTGTCTGTCTCGCCCTCCCTCTCCATCTCTCACACTCTGTCTCTCTCACCCTCCCTCTCCATCTCTCACACACTGTCTGTCTCGCCCTCCCTCTCCATCTCTCACACTCTGTCTGTCTCTATCTCCCTCTCCATCTCTCACACTGTCTGTCTCTATCAACCACGCTCCGTGTATTCGCTATCTCTATCTTTTTTCTTTCCTTCTTGCTGTCTTTTTCTTCTTCTTTTTCTTTCTTTGTTTCTTTCTATCTATCTCCAATTATCTCTCGCGCGCGCTCTTCCCTCCCTCTATCAAATCGTGTAGGCGTCACAAATAGCGACACAACAGCGTTTACTCTTACATTTGAAACTGGTTTAGTTAAGCCAGTTTAGTTAAACTAGTTTAAAGTGTAAGTTTAAACGCAGCTAAAGACACAATTAGAAAAATAAACGGAGAACGTTCGGTTGGGTTTAGTTAAACCAGTGTAGTTAAATTAGTTGAAAGTGTAAGCGTAAACGCAGCTGCATGTAAAGACCCAATTATAAATATAAATGGACAACGTTCGGTTGGGTCGGGAGTCGGTACTGGGCTGCGAACTCTTCTCCATTCAAAAATCAAAAATTATTTTTAGCCAAATGTTTTTAATTTCCTGTCCTTATTTATTGACAATGGATTCCTTTTTTTTTTTTTTTACAGGAAATAGCACGTTTTGGTTTCTATTTGATAGATTTGAGGACAGCGCACAGGTTTTCAAACCCCTTGGCCAAAATAGTACCTGTCGCGGTTAGAGAGACAAGGACTGGGATGCGGAGGTAGACAGCGAAAGAAGTTGAAAGATAGGAGTTGCCAGATTTGAAAGAAATGAGACAGAATTCAAAGGATAGAAAGGAAAGGGGTAAGTGGGATTAAAAAACAGAAGAAAACAAAAGCAGTTGGCGTTTAACTATTTTTCCAGGTGCATTTAAATAGGCGGCTATAAGTTTTTATGGTAATTGTAACATTTTTCCTGGAATGATGTTTTATTGTTTTTTAAAATTAAGTTCCTGGAACCGTGACATTTTCCGAAAACATCCTGAGGCGTAAATTCCAGGGCGGACAATGAGTTTATTTGTCGAGATCATTATCAGCATATATACTGAGACAAAAGAGTTACAGTCAATGACATGACGGTCACGCATTTCATTTTGTTTTCAAAATGTCGTGTTGCTTATACTGGCAAATGTTAAAGTTTGTTTCTGTTTAACGAAACCACTAGAGCACGTTGACTAAGTAATCATCGGCTATTGGATGTCAAACGTTTGGTAATTTAACATATAGTCATCAGAGGAAACCCGCTACATTTTGTTTTTCTAATGCAACAAGATATCTTTTATATGCACTTTCCCACAGAATACAGGAAAGCACATACCATGACCTTTTACCAGTTGTGATGCACTGGTCAAGAAGAAGAATTTATTTACACTCGGGCCGTTGCACAACGGCATAGGAGGAATATATACATATACAATTTATAACATTCACGTGACAAGATGATTGATAATAAACATACAAAGACCAATATATAAAATTCCATAAGAACAAGATGTATAACAACAACTCTAAATACATTAGATACACATTTAAGAACATCGTTATACACATACCACAGGTTGGTGTTCATATAAATATAAACATGTAGATATACTCTAGATAAACACCATGTGTGGCCAAGTACTTATAAGCAAATAATAATAATCATATATTTTTTGTTTGGTTTGGTTAGGGACGTTTAAAGTTACTAATAATTACATTTATAAAATATGCTAATTTCTTTAATATTCCGATTCGCTTACTGTTCATTAATTCTTTAAATTTATAAGTACTTGGTCGTTTATAGTAATATGAATGTATATACTGGACTCTAATCAGGTGAATAGAGCCGACATACTGACAAATGATACATCAATTAAATCAAGTGTCTGTTTTCACTCTGTAAGTCACAAGATTTTGTTTTCTTTTTAATTTAAGGACATAAATTTACCAAATTGCTGAACCTTTTTTGTCTTAGTATACCATGATATCAATGTCGTATGCTCCCGGATGTTTTTAAATAGCAGTGCCAAGGTTTTGTCAACATGTGGTTATTATGGTAAGTGATCGCTGTCTTTATTATGGGAGGTGTCTCTTTAAGAAGAATCGACAGTACACATGATTAAATCTAACATACAGATCCGGATCCGGTTACGTCATGATTAGTTGGACGTGGTCGTGTCGTGTATAAATAGAAGTCCATGGGTCGTTACAGTCGCAAAACGGACAACTTAGCAGACGGTAAGAGGGAATGGAGAGGTAGATGGGGACAGCCGGAGTGCATCAAGATAACGTTGACTGCAAGTCGAAGTGCAAGCACATGTCAACTTGGTTGCACTTCGACTTGCAGTCAACGTTAATCTTGATGAACTAGGGGCTGGCGTAAAAATAAATACGTATTTTTATTTATTATAATAATAATCATCATGATCTTTATCATTATCATTATCATCATCATCATTATCACCATCATCACTATTGATAGTGTTGCTAGGTAAGGTAAGTACATATTATTTGGTATTTACACACTGTGACGGAGACAGCCGTCTGCACATTAACTTTAGACCGAGGTCTGAAACAACTGGAGTAGCACTTTAATGATCGAAAGCTAGTGCATAGAGTAATTAACCCAAGAAGGTTCCCGTATTAGTTAGATGGTATCTGTATTGTTGATAGTTTTAGAGTATTAGTGTGGCCATTATTTCGCCACTCGTCCATAAATGGCAGGACTGCCCAAAGATGGGACCCATCTGCCAAAAACCACGACAGGGGATATAAGCTGGGAGTTCTCTCTGTATAGGGAGTTGGGTGGCAAGCACGTATAGTGAGGCGGTGGAAACGCTGTCCGCTGGGCGAACTTTATTAGTCCAGTGGACATAGTAACTATATTTTACTGCTCTGTAGTAACTGAAAGGTATTTTGTTGTGGCATTCAAGTATTTTAATTATGTGTATTCTTGTTTTGCTTAGTATGGGAAGGACAGCTGGTAATCTAAGTCAGACCGACTAAAGTAAACTGTAGGCGTCGCTGGGTGATGTTTTACTGTGAGGGGTAATTATATCCCTAACTGTCAAGTGATTAAGTTTACGGGTGGTGCTCAGCCTAGAGGTGGTGTGACACCGGTTTTAACAAGTGCTGTAACACTTACCTGGTATTATATAATACATATTTGAAACTAAACTTGTGTTGTTGTCTTTCTAGTGAAGTTAACGTTGGTTAATAGTAAATATAAATATATATACGATCCTGTTCCCTGAATACCCCTAGTGCCAGCCACTCGGGTGTAAAACTACCCGATACAGGGAGATCTATATGTATAGCTTGGGATATTTGGAGAAATACTGTTACACCCATTGCGGGTTTCTGATTCTGTTGTCGGGGAACTAAGTGGTGGGAGCAGTTGCCGGTAACGGCGTTAGAAGCTCCGTGACACACACCATGGGTGTATTATTTCAAATAAATAAGTCTGTATAGAAATACCTTAAACTTGTTCATCGGCCTCGGTGACGCAGTGGTTAAGCCATCGGACTACAGACTGGTAGGTACAGGGCTCACAGCCCGGTACCGGCTCCAACCCAGAGCGAGTTCTTAAGAGCTCAGTGGGTAGGTGTAAGGCCACTGCACCCTCTTCTCTGTCACTAACCACTAACCAACTGACAACTAACCCACTGTCCTGGGCAGACAGCCCAGATACCTGAGGTGTGTGCCCAAGACAGCGTGCTGGAACCTTAATTGGATATAAGCACGGAAATAAGTTGAAATGAAATAAGCTTGTTCATTACAGCTTGTTTTTGGAAACCATATCCACTGGCCTGTACGATGGCCTGTGATTAAAGAACCAGTGGAGATGACTTTAATCAGATTGTTTAGGAAATAAATAAACAGCAATGTTTCCTTTTCCCCCCATAAAAATCTCAGCATTCTATCTTTCTTCTTTTCCTCTCGTGTTCACTTTCTTTTTCTTTTATTCCATGCTATTTTTTTTTACATAGTGAATAAACCATATCAATAATAAAATGTTATATATAATATAAACATATGACAGACAATGATGTTGCTAGCTGCCTGCCTCTGTGTGATGATGCTGGTGGGAGTCGACGCCATAGATCCAAGACGGACAGACATAACGGATTTAGGATACGGCTACATGTTTCAAGGATGGGTAGACATCAAAGGACAGGGAGCGAACAATGACTATTGCAGGTATAACATAAACTGTGTGTTACACAAGATTCTGTTTTTGCAATTATTACATAGGGTGGGTGGTTGTACATATGATGCCATGGAGGCACTGCCACCCCAACTTTATACATTATGCATTGCCTCCACATCCAATATAAAAGGCGAGTTAATATGACTGTTCCCCACCCCACCCAGTTGATGGTATCTTCCGACGAAAATGTCGTGAGAGCATGCTCAAATCCATGGGCTAGTATTTTCGATTAGCAGCAAGGTGTGTTTTATATGTGAGATACATAGTGTGCGTGAGAGAGAGAGAGAGAGAGAGAGAGAGAGAGAGAGAGAGAGAGAGAGAGAGAGAGAGAGAGAGAGAGAGAGCCAACAAGTCTATATAATTTGTTCTGACGCAGCCATAGTCATCAGAGGAAATCCGTTACATTTTCTATTAATATAATTAGTAACAAGGGATCTTTTATATACCTAACCTCTCTCACAAACAAAACAGCGCATATCGCAGTATTTGATCTACATGTGCATATACACATGGAGAGAGAGAGAGAGAGAGAGAGAGAGAGAGAGAGAGAGAGAGAGAGAGAGAGAGAGAGAGAGAGAGAGAGAGAGAGAGAGAGAGAGAGAGCACCTTTCTTAAAACTGTAGGTGTGTTTGTATTTTACATAAAAGGATGCTATAATGTGAATCGTGCTGTTATTTCTTTCATGTTTAGAGTCGTTGGGCCCAGCGCCAATTCCCCATACAAATGGCTATCATGTGCTCTGTCCGGAACTCAAGGAGATAGTCAGTACAATTACAACCCACCTAACGGGGGTCTGGTCTCTTTTGATGCTGGCTACACCAACACCTGGTACATGAGCGACGCGAATGGAGATGGGCGGGCCGACTACTGCAGGTATGGTTTAAGTTTAATAAATTACATAAAATGAAAATGATACAGCTAGCTATAGGAACTTAAAGGTGCAGTGTCAAAGGTGCGTCATGGCGGCGTCCCGCTAAAATTATTTATAATATTATTACCTTTTGCTTTGCTTTGATAAACTTTATACCTTCAATAGTCTGCCCATAAAAATTACAACAATATAATTTAACTTTTTTTCTTTTTTTCCTTTTTTTAATTTCACCACAAAAAATATACATATTGATAAAATAAACATGTAACAATTAAATAGATGATGCATTATAAAATGGTCTCATACTAATTAATATAAATATTAACATAATTAATATGTAAATCATTTCTATATATTCTGTAAATATAATGTATTCATAAATAATTCTGAAAAATAAATGTACATTATATTTTATACAATTAGTTTTGTCCAACAATTCCATTTGTCTTCAAATTGGATTGTTCTGTTATTTATTACGGAAATATACTTATCTATATGATAATACGTGTTCAGACTATTCTGTTATTTATCATGGAAATATACTTATCTATATGATAATACGTGTTCAGACTATTCTGTTATTTATCACGGAAATATACTTATCTATATGATAATACGTGTTCAGACTATTCTGTTATTTATCACGGAAATATACTTATCTATATGATAATACGTGTTCAGACTATTCTGTTATTTATCACGGAAATATACTTATCTATATGATAATACGTGTTCAGACTATTCTGGGAGCCAGTTAAAGTCAGTTGTTGACTTTTGCATCTTGATCTGTATATGTATTGTTTGGCAATTAGCAGTATTAAATTTATAATATTATCTACTTTAGAATAGTTAGGGTTGCCTAAAACAATTGTTTGTGCATTCATCCGAAGTCTGATTTTAGTTTTTAAGAATATCCAGTTTATAACAATATTCCAGAATGTCTGAACATATTGACATAACCACAGAAGTAGGGCCCTGCGAATCTCAATTTACCGGTCGAATCGAATTTCGAATCGAATATTCGAAAATGTTTGAATCGAATCGAATTTCGAATGTCGAATACCTTGGATAATAATCAAGTGTATCAGATGCAGATCATGAAGGAATATTCAGTCAGAGAAGGAAATTAGAAAGACAATATAAATATCATCCGGTTAGCCTTGTAGCAGTGTAGTACTGTAGGCAGCGAGTCTACATTTGGGTTAATGAGCAACTAATCAGCAAAATAAAAAAATACGTATGATAAGAGTATTATTTGGTTAATAGGTTACTTTAATATACGAATTTCATTTTAAAATGTGAGTTTTTTCCTGCTTTGTCGTCCACATTGTTTATTGTTTATTAATGTTAACGGATGGCCATATAGTTTGTCCCTCTTGTCCGTACACTACAATATTCGAAATTCCGAATACACAAAAATCGAATCGAATCGTATGACATATGACAACATATGACAACATTTACATTTATCTGAATCATTTATACCATATATTACCAAGTGCTTATTTGTGGTTAAAATAAATAAAACAATCTTGTACTGAAAGTGACGAAGCCCTGTGTCTGTAGTTAGCTTGAAAGGGAGAAGATATACATTTTTCCACTATTTGTCACAGGACTCTATTCCAAAAATATGATGCTAGTTTACTTGCGCGTTTATTTTATGTTTAGATGTATATTGGTTTACACAATCATTGTAAAACTTTTTACAAGCATTTGTTTTAAGAAGTTCTTCTAGGCTATTAGGTATTATCGGCATTTGTGATGTTACTAATTCTGTATACACATTCAATTTATAATATTTTTTAATTTCTAAAATCAACCCACTATAAGCTGTAAATGGTGGTTTAAAGTCATATTCCATACAGAATTCATCATATGTAAGCCAATTGGTATTATTATGAAGATCTTTTAAGAACATAATTCCTTTATTTACCCATGTCTTATAATAAACATGCTTCTTACTGATTTTAATACATACCAAATTGGTAGGTTAAATACACTATACTTTTATTTTGTCAATTCTAGCTTCAAATTTTTCTAAAACGTTTTACCATATATTTAACACATTTTTCAAAAAAGGATTTGTGCATGTCAATAATTTTGTTTTGCTGTAAGATGACCCAAAAGTAAATACTAACGAAGCTTTAGACTTTAAGCAATTACTCAATAAATAGGCAATGTCTTGGTTTAAATACACACTTTTCATCCACGATTTTTTTTGCGCATTGCAAAATAGTTTAACATCTACTGCTCTTAAACCACCATTTTGATAATCTCTAATTAATGATTTTCTAACTATTGTGTCAGGCTTTTTATTCCATATAAGCTGAACAAAATATTTTTCTAAGGTTTTGAAGAAAGCATCTGTTGGGTTTGGAAGTAATGGAAAACGATAAACAAATATTGATAAAGTCAGACTTTTAATTACAGCAATTTTCCCTACTGTTGATAAAGAACGTTCTGACCATTGTTCAAGTAACTTTTTAACTTCTTTTAGCTTAACATTATAGTTTATTTCTTGTATTTGATAGATATTAGTAGAAAATCGCACACCAAGGACTGTAAATCCAATAGTCCATTTTAACTTATGTTTTGACACATTTTCTATAATCAGTTCTATCCTTGCCTAATCTTATTATATTTGTTTTATCAATATTAACTTTTAGACCTGCGATATTTGTAAAATATTGTAATGTTTCCATGGATGTTGTACGATATTTTTTTTTACACCAATCTAATAGTAATGTTGTATCATCGGCAAATTGCGATATGTTTAAATTCCTTACCGTTTATCTCAATCCCTTTTATGTTATTGTTATTTCTTACTATGATCCCAAGAATTTCAACGCACAAAATAAAAATATAGGGTGATAAAGGATCACCTTGTCTACATCTAAGTTTAAAGCGTTCAGTAATATTACCATTTATGGATAAACACGATTCACATTCATCATAGAAAGTTGTTATCCATTTCTGTATTTACACACCAAATTTAAAATAAGCTAAAACGTTTATTATAAAACTCAAAAAATAGAAAAGAAGATCTACAAGTAAGAGCATTCTTGATTTATTTTGTGTAGTTGTATATTGTAGTATATCACATATTAGTCTAATAGTATTACCTATTGATCGACCATGTATAAATCCATTTTGATCCATAGATACTAACGAGGGGAGGATATTCTTAATTCTTTCTGCAATAGCTGCTGGCCCTAGTTGTAAATAACGTTTAGAAGTGATATTGGTCTCCAGTTCTTAATATATTTTTTTGCCTTATCTTTCTTTGGAATAAGTGTAATTAATCTCAATTTCTGTGAATCTGATAACTAACCTAAATTATATCCAAAGTTTAAACTTCTAAAAACAAAATAACTAATATCAGACCAAACGAATTTGATAAATTTGGAAGTACATCCGTCTGTCCCAGGTGACTTAAAATTATTCATTTTCTTTAAAACTTTAGTGACTTCATTATAGGTTAATTCTCCCTCTAGTGATTTTGATATAGTATCGTTTATTTTTGTAACTGTATGGTTATGAAGTTCTCTTTACAGGTCAATATTAATTAATTCGTCATCTTGATTAGTGTACAATGTTTTATATAAAAAAGCTACTACCTCTTTCTCAATTTGCTTTTAATTTTCTAGAACATTATTTTCATTGTCTATTAATATAGTTAATGCTTTTGCCACGTAATTTCTCTTTTCTAGACTACAAAAATATTTTGACGGTTTTTCTCCGTGTTTCAGCCATCGAGCTTTAGACCTAATAAAAACACCTTTCAATTTTTATTTTTTGTGAGTTTCTAGTTCATTTTTTAAATCATTGAGACTTTCTTCTACAAACGTATCATCTATCCCTTAGCTAAGCAGTATATCCTTTTTTTTTCTAATTGTTTTTCTCTTATTTTCTGTTCTTTCTTTTTCCTAGACGCAAACGAAAGTGTTTTACCTCTTATTTCCATCATTAAAATCTCTAAAAATAACTGGTCATTAATAGTTACTTTTATGTCAAGAAGTTCACCTCTAGGTAATGTATCAAAGTCAGAAGGAACCGATATTGCATATTGTTTTATAACGTCTCTAATTATTTCTTTAACCATCAAAATATAATCATTATCATATAAATGAGAATTATTACATTTCCAACAAGCGCTCCATCTTGTAATGTCTAAGAATTTAATTTCAAGCGTGGTACATGAGCGGTCAGTTCTGTAATCTGTTTCTATGGGCCTAGTGCAGTTATACGTTAAAATGTCTTAAGGTACTAATATAAAATCTAGACGACTTTGTTTAAATGTTTGGGAGGTTTTTTTGCCGCGAACTATATATTTTAATATCTGGATGTTGATAACGCGAAATATCTACTAATTTATTTTCTTCAATCAGATTTAAAACGTCATTTCTAGCTTTTGGATTATTTAAACTACATTTATTTGACATATCTATATTATTATCTAAAATAAAAAATTCCAATCTCACCTTATTATATATGATTCATTCCCCATTCTTTCTAAAAATCGATTCCAGTTGGTGAAAAAAGCTGGTCTATCTTTATCACTTGGACGATGTATATCCATGAGTGAACCGCGGCTTATTGAATGATACATCTATTGGTAATACATTTCCGTCACTACTGCTTATTTGATTGTGCACAATAAAATTCATTTTTGTGGTGCTAAAACTATTGCCACACCCCTCGAATTACATTTAAACGAATTGAAATAACAATCACCTACACCCCATTGCGACCTTATTATAATTTCTTGAATTATATACATATATATATATATATATATATATATATATATATATATATATATATATATATATATATAAACTTTATTATTATCATCATCGTCATCATCATCAATCTTTAGAGGATGACAGACGGAATCGGCGCGTTGAGTTGATGTTTGCTGTGTTTAACGTCACCACTAGATCTCATTGATTTTTAATCATCGGCTGTTGGATGTCAAACATTTGGTAATTTTGACATATATAGTCTTAGAGAGGAAACCCGCTACATTTTTCCATTAGTAGCAAGGGATCTTTTATATGCACCATTCCACAGACAGGATAACACATATCACGGCCTTTGATATACCAGTCATGGTGTACTGGCTGGAACCAGAAATAGCCCAAATGGCCCACCGACGGGGATCGATCCCAGACCGACCGCGCACCAAGCGAGCGCTTTACCACTGGGCTACGTCCTGCTCGTTGAGTTGATGAGAACACAGGTTAAAGCGGCGGTCTCATTATATTGCGATTAGTCGCACAGACTTGAGTTGATGAGAACACAGGTTAAAGCGGCGGTCTCATTATATTGAGATTAGTCGCACCGACTTGTCACGAGCGATTTACCACTTGGCTACGTCCTGCTCTTTGAGTTGATGAGAACACACATTAAAGCGGCGGTCTCATTATATTGCGATTAGTCGCACAGACTTGAGTTGATGAGAACACACGTTAAAGCGGCGGTCTCATTATATTGTGATTAGTCGCACAGACTTATCACGAGCGATTTACCACTGGGCTACGTCCCGCTCCTTGGGTTGACGAGAACACACGTTAAAGCGGCGGTCTCATTATATTGCGATTAGTCGCACAGACTTGAGTTGGTGAGAACACACGTTAAAGCGGCGGTCTCATTATATTGCGATTAGTCGCACAGACTTGTCACGAGCGCTTTACCACTGGGCTACGTCCTGCTCCTATGAGTTGATGAGAACACACGTTAAAGCGGTGGTCTCATTATATTGCGATTAGTCGCACAGACTTGTCACGAGCGATTTACCACTGGGCTACGTCCCGCTCCTATGAGTTGATGAGAACACACGTTAAAGTGGCGGTCTCATTATATTGCGATTAGTCGCACAGACTTGTCACGAGCGATGTGTCGACCCAACAAACATCGGAACATATAACACTAAAGTCGTTCCCATTTAGGTGTTCTCGCAGTACGAATTCGATCACATGAATGAATGAATGTTTAACGACACCCTAGTACAAAAATAGTGCTCGCCGGATGCCTAGGATCGTTTCTTGTTGGTAGGCCCATTGGGCTCTTTCTCTTTCCGGCACAGCAAGGGATCTTTCATATGCAGTTTCTCACAAAAAGGACAGCACATACCATAGTGTTTGATTTACGATTCGTGGTGTACTAGCTGGGATGGGGGAAAAACAATGAGAGAATGGGTCCACTGAAGTGATTTGATCTTATGACGCAAACATCTCAGGCGAGCGTTATACCCACTTAACTAGATCTCTCTCCTTGCTGTAACAAAGGCTGTGGTATGTACTATCCTGTCTGCAGAATGTTGACTACAAAAGATCTCTGCTGCTAATTGGAAACCCTCGCCCGCTACCAATCCTGGTCGGGCTGCTTTTGTTCCCTTGTACAAGACAGCGCGGGCGACCCCCCCCCCCCCCCCTCCAATATCTCCCCAAACCCTTTCTTGTCCTAGACGGAGGAGCAGGTGAAAGTCGACACCTGCGCCCACGACAGGCGTGTGCTACAACAGCTTGTTCTGAATGTGTACGTTAAAACCTACATACATACCTACTCTCAACTCTCAGTATATATGTAGTCCTTAACCATATGTGCAACGCCATATACTAGTAATCGTAATTAAAATGTGTTGAGTGTGTCGTTAAGTAAAACATTCCTTTTTTTTCCTCTTCAAAGCCAAACACTGAATAATGGTGGGCAAAAATAAGTTTTAGATATCGACTTTTAACTTACTGATTCATGTGATATAGAAAATTCACAACAGGGTGTGGATAACATTATTGATAGTTTTACTCATACTCTAAAAGATATAACAGAGCAATTCGTTGTTGTGAAACACAAAAGTAGAGGGAAATCTTTAGTCGGTAACAATAATAGTGGCCAATACGAACCAAATGTATTCTCGCATACTAAAATCGACAAACCATGGTTCACTCATGATTGCAGGGTGTTGTATAACCGATATATGGATTCCTTGCGTGCATTCAACAGGCATAAGTGTGATAAAAATCATAAATCATTGCATGAATGTAAACATGAGTATAAGAAAATGGAATTAAAACTGAAAAGACAATACAAGTTACTAGAGGAAAACCAACTAGATTACTTACGTAAATATAACCCTAGACAATTCTATAAATATTTTTCAAAAAGTAAACAGAATCGAGTTGATATAACACTAACTGAATTTTTCAATTATTTTAAGGACAGTAGTTCCGTTGATATTAATTTAGATACGACTTCTGGTTATGAAACCAATGAAAATAGTGATACTGTGTTTGATGAATTAGACAAGCCAATTAATGAAAGCGAGGTCTTAGCAGTAATTAGAGAATTAAAACGCAACAAAAGCCACGGGCTAGTGGTATTATGAATGAGTTCTTTATCGAATTTGAAAATATATTATTGCCAGTGATTTGTAAGTTATTTAATGTAATACTGAACACTGGATTTTACCCGACTCTATGGTCAATTGCTGTCATTGTACCAGTCCATAAAAAAGGTCATATAAATGATCCGAACAATTACAGAGGTATAAGTTTAGTAAGCTGTTTAGCCAAGTTGTTTACCGGTGTGCTTAACATGAGGTTATATCAGTGGTCAGAAGAATACAACATTATAACAGATGCGCAATTTGGTTTTCGAAAAGGAGTTAGCACTGTTGATGCTATATTTTCGCTATATTCTATAATAATGAAATCTCTGGAACATAATGGTAAATTATATTGCTGTTTTGTGGATTATAAGAAAGCGTTTGACTCTGTGAATCGATATAATCTGTGGACCAAACTATTTAAGTACGGAATTAATGGCAAACTGTTAAAAGTATTAAAATATACGTATAACTGTGTTAGATCCTGCATAAATGTAAATGGTTTTAGATCTGATTTCTTTAAAAATACCATTGGCCTAATGCAAGGTGAAGTTTTATCACCGATACTTTTTTCACTCTTTCTAAATGACCTAGAAAATTAATTTATTGTTAAGGGTTGCCCTGATACTATGTTTAGAGATCTCAGTGTTTTTCTGTTACTCTTTGCAGATAATATGGTTATTTTCTCTGAAAGTATATATGGATTACAGCATATGCTTGACACATTGTTCCTTTATAATAACAAATGGGGTTTAACTGTAAATAAAACAAAAACCAAAATTATGATTTTCAGAAAACGTGGTAAATTACTAGATGATGAAAAATGGTCCTATGATGGTGACTCGGTCGAAGTAGTAGACCAATTTAACTATCTTGGTATTGTCCTACATTTTACCTGCAAATTTTCACATGCTATAAAATGTATATCTGAACAAGGAAGAAAAGCATGTTTTGCAATAAAGAAAAGTTCCAAGCCCTTGTTTTTAAACCAAAGTTCATTGTTGGCGTTATTTGATACGTATGTAGCTAGCGTACTGTTCTATGGTTGTGAAATTTGGGGTTTTCAAAAAGCAGATTTAATTGAAAACATTCACCTTGATTTTTGTAAAAATGTTCTAAAAGTTAAAGGATGTACAAGCAATATTATGATTTATTTTGAATTAGGTAGATATCCAATGGTGCATGAACGTACCTATCGTATGATGAAATATTGGTTCAAACTGATCAAAACTGATAATTGTATAATGAGTACAATGTATAGTGAGATGAAATCTAGCTGCGTCTATAAAAATAACTGGGTATTTTTTATTAAGAAAACATTTCAAGAGTTGGGGCTTGGTTATATTTGGGACAATCAGGATCATCTGGTAGAAAGTACGATGTATTATTTATCACTAATTAAACAAAGGATTTTTGACCAAGCATTGCAGAATCTTTACCATCAGCTAAATACATCTGTGAAATGCGGCAATTTGTATAGATACTTGGTCGAAGACTTAAAAACTCAACAATACTTGGTCAAACCTATACCTGATATTTATAAAACATGTATTACGAAATTAAGGCTATCTTCACATATTTTGGCAATAGAAACTGGTAGATATAAGAAAATAAGTCGTCCCAATAGAGTATGCATTTATTGTAATAGCGGAGATGTAGAAGATGAATATCATTTTGTATTAATATGTACATTGTACAGAGATTTAAGAGAAAATTATATAAAGAAATACTACTGGAATAGGCCATCTATGCTAAAGTTTATACAGTTGCTGACCAGCAAAAACAAAAATATATTGTGTAAATTGGGAAAATATACATTTAAAGCATTTAAAATTCGAACTTCCTTAGTCTAAATATACTGGAATTATCAAGATATATAATATGTTGCATTTGAATGTCAATTTGTATATAATACTCTACCTATAAAACTATAATTTACATTCTCCTTATTGAGAATATATATGTACATGTGTGTGTGTGTGTGTGTGTGTGTGTGTGTGTGTGTGTGTTCTACTTATTATCCTAATTGTATGTACATGTGATATTGTATGTTTACTAGTATTGTTGTTTGTTCATACCAATAAGCCGCTATGCTTACGGTCAATAAAGAAAAAAACACAAAAAAATGTGTGTTTTTTCCTATAAATATCGCCATAACATCAGCGGGTTTTTTTTTTCAGATGCGTTGGAAATCGACCGAATTCGTATGTTTCGTGTATGCTGGCCAAAAGGTTCAGCTTTGGGTGCAACCAGTACGAACACAGAGTTCCTGGATCCGACGGTTGTTAGTTATTTACCGACCACCCTGAATGTGTAACCTTTGTAACATGTTTTCAACCAATATAACTTTTTTTTAGTTATTACAGTTGTAATACGCTTACATTTTCACAATGTATGTTATGAATTATCAATATCCAACATTCAATGCATTTCTGGATATTCTAATGTTTGTATAACACATATATATTGAATTTAGCTTACGGAATATAGAGCCTACTTACAAAGTTACATCTTTGTTTAAAATATGAGTATTTCTATCTATGTGATGCATGTCTCTCAATATATGTATATTCAATGCATTTCTGGTCGTCCTAGTGTTTGTAGCAGCTTAATAAATATGCATTTGTGCCTACAATAAATTCATCCTTGATTTATTATTGTTATTGTTAGTTATTATCATCATCATCATCATCATCACTACTACTACTACTACTACTACTACTACTATTATTATTACTTCTATTACTACTACTACTACTACTACTACTACTACTACTACTACTACTTCTATTATTTGCATGTCGTTAAACTAGATTTGAAATAATTGGGTCAAAGGTGGGTATCCTAAATATATTTATTTATATTATGCTTTACATTTGGAATGATTTCAATCGCCTTATTACCCACATGTATTACAGGCGAGCAGATTAATAAATTGTTTTAATGACAACAAACTCAGAATAGTCATTTTAAACAGATGACCAAGGACCCAGATTAAAGAGACAATCTGAAAGTTGTTTAATGACCTAAAATGTATGAAGACGCACTTTGAATTTGAACTGCTTTCCTCTACCTACAAAGAGCTGGCAATTGTTTAAACTGATACGCAGTGCATATTTTCAGTGAAATGGCCGTGTTACATCTAATTTAAAGAATTGGTTTCATGGTAGTTATAGGCATTGAAAGCGAGAGGAGGAAGGGGGACACTGGCTTCCTTACATTTGTAACACAATACCCTCACATTAAAGGAACAGATAGCTAACTAATTTTTCCTGACATTAAAGGAACGACGATGGCCAGCAGAAGTCAGTCCAGAAATCTCCGAACTAATTCTCCTGACATTAAAGGAACAGCGATGGGTCAGCGGTGGTCAGTCTATAATTCATATATGAACTTTGTGGACGGTGCGAGATGACCGCGCACGACTGTGTTGACGGACAGATCCGGCCTCAACCGACCAATGTCGCTGCATAACCCGCATACCTTCCTCGTGCCAGTAGTGTTTAAAAGAAGAGCCAGCAAGCTCTATCGACAGTCTTTTCTCAACCACGAAAAGCTCCGGCCAACGGCAATCCAAGAATCAGCTACTTTGTTGACCCAGCCGGTCGTTATACTTTCTGACGAAAGTAAAACTGAACCATCCGACGATATCGTGAGGCAGATGCAGTTCCTGTGAACATTTTATCCCGAACCACGATCATCCTATCAGTTAACTCTGTGACGAGAACCCAGAGAAGACTATACCTTGTGAAATGTGTAACTTATAACCTATTAAAATCTTCCTTAACTTGATCGATCTTCCGACTTTATCAACCGTTGTACTAGTGTTTCACAACGCGCGCTCGTACAGCGACGACTATAAAAGAGTACTACCACTATACGAATCATCAGAGTGTCACTAACCATACGACTGGTAGTGGCACACATTGACCACTCGCTATCTTTTGGAAAAACAGAGTGAATCAGATACTAACACATGGGCGGATCCAAGGGGGGGGGGGGGGACCAGGGGGACGCGTCCCCCCAAAAAATTGTTCAAGTGCCCTCAAAATGTCCAAGTGCCCTTTTTGTTTGTAGAATTTTTTTTTTTTAAGTAAACAATAATTATATTGTAGATAAATGAAATCAAGATTTTCGCAAGCTGTGTTATTGAGTCTCAATGGGGCCCCATTGAGGTTCTAACGCGAGTGACGCCAATTTACTTCATTATTGCTAGTATATTATGACGTAGAACTGTAGGAATTCATATTAATTGTAATTTATCAAAACTTGTAGTAAGGTGCCCTTTTGACGAGTCAATGTGCCCTTCTTTTTTGGTCCCCCCCTAAAAATATTTCCTGGATCCGCCCATGTAATATATTAACTTTGACAGTTAATGGGGAGTGGGTTTCGGGATTTTTTTTAAATAACGACGCTCAGACATGTTTTCAGGGCAATTTAGTGTTGTTTTGCTACATTTTGTATGATAGACATTTTGTAAAGTTTGTTTATACTTTTTTGTGATATCCAAGTTAGATTCAGACACGCTGTCCTGGGAACATACCTTCGCTATCTGGGCTGTCTGTCCATGGCAATGGGTTAATTGTTAGTTGTTAATGACAGAGAAATCGGTGTAGTTATCTTACACCTACCCATTGAGTCATTAAACTCGCTCTGGGTGGGAGCTAGCCTGAGTACTCTGCCGTTCACGAGCTGGACGGACATATGGACGGTTATGATCGCTCCCTGCCGCCAGAGATAACTGTATAGCTAAAACACGAAATGGCTGACTTCTACACGGTAGACAAAGATTCCCGGTCTAATATACCAAAAATCCTATGTTTGACCATAAGCGTACGAGAGTGCTGAAGCAAAACCTATAATATTGACGATACCAAAATACCCGAGGGTAATAATCTCTTTATCATATAATCTCAAGCTTAATACAACATGTTTTTGTAAACTGACATACAATTTTAATTCCAGTACGCCATTACTAGATACCGGCCTCGGTGGCGTCGTGGTTAGGTCATCGGTCTACAGGCTGGTAGGTACTGGGTTCGGATCCCAGTCGAGGCATGGGATTTTTAATCCAGATACCGACTCCAAACCCTGAGTGAGTGCTCCGCAAGGCTCAATGGGTAGGTGTAAACCACTTGCACCCACCAGTGATCCACCCACCAGCGCAAATAAAAGATCCCTTGTTGCCTGTCGTAAAAGAGTAGCCTATGTGGCGACAGCGGGTTTCCTCTCAAAATCTGTGTGGTCCTTAACCATATGTCTGACGCCATATAACAGTAAATAAAATGTGTTGAGTGCGTTGTTAAATAAAACATTCTTTTTTTCCATTACTAGATATTCAAATGATGTAAGAATATGTGGCGCGATGTTTTTTTGAATAGGAATGACGTAAATCTCGAATGACATAATTTTGGATGCCCTTACATCAAAATAAGCTAGTGCTTAAAGGAGGGGACAATTAAGGCATTTGGCCTGGTATGCATATTTAACGATATATAATGCACATTATTGCTTAATATCAACAAATATAATCGTATAGTTAATTAATAAAACGGTTACATGTGACGGCTATTATATATAACGGGCGCAGCCATTTTGTACCATTCCAGTGAATACGCCCTCTGGCGAGCTGGTGGTTACGTAATACCTAACGTGTCACGTCAGGAATTAGTCTTCGAACTGAAGAAACAAAACATACCTGATTTTTGCAGATGCATCGCAACGTTCTGTAATTATATCCATCCTAGTAAGCCAGTACCAATTATATATTATTTTTCAATACAAAATAAACCACCATTGTCAAAGTGTTGAAATAACTGTATTATATTTCGTACATAAATTAACCCACGTACTGAAACAATAACTGGAGTCTTTTCTTGGTTAATTGATCTTTTCTTTCCGTGGCCTTTCTGTGGTTCCTGATTGGCAGGTGTATATTCAGACGGTCCCCAGACACTGTGTCTAGACACACTAAAAAGACGTGCCTCTTTTATGAAGATCACAGGGTATTGTGTAATAACAGCACGGATACACCTCAAATCGTAATGGACATTACCAACCGCCCTGCTTTATTATTGCAAATAATTCTGTAAAACCCTTGATTAAGTAGACTTTCCCATCTAAAATCACAAAAGTGACCAATTACGTCGTCCCAAAGAAAAGAAAAGTATCACTTGGGTATCGTGAGTGGTAGTTTTTGCTCGAACGTGCCCTACCAATAGGCCTAATAGTATGCATTTTTTCTTTGGTTTTGTTAAAAAGATAAATACTATAACTCTATTTCGTTCTGTTGATGTAACCTGAAATATATTTAGTTAAATAGTTTATTATACTATCAAGTCATTTATGTTGTTTCACAAGTCAGGTTGATGAAAGCGAAGTGCCTTGTCGTAAATTAGAGCGGTTTTTTTACACTGCGCATAGAGAAGATGGACGGAGCTGACGTCACTTCGCCCCAGACTATACCACCGGACGTCACAAAAACGAAACACAATGGCTGCCCCCAGTTAGCAGGAATAATCATGGGTTTTTATTAACTCTAAAATTACGCGTTTTTCATTTGTTAAAGTGTCAGTATGTGTTGGTGGTCCGGGTATGCATCTTTCCAACACATAAGGCTCTTGTTCGAGTTGACTCTACCTTTAACGTTTTTTGTTTTCTGAACGCTGAATAGCTTTCAGTGTAAAATTGCTATTGGAATTTTTTATTTGATGACTATGAATGCATACGTCAATTATGGAGTGTCACCGTAGTAAGTTTGTTTAAATGTCAATAAACCTAGTGCCGTGACCTCGATTAATTTAGATCTAATTTGCAAAGTTATCAAGTTCTTAAAGTATGTGAGCTGCTAAATGTCAGATATTATATGATAAATAAATAAATAAATATAATTATATATAATTAAATTTCTGTTACATTCATTACAACGTAACGTACACTTTTTTCTAATGCAGCAAGGGATATTTTATATATGCACTTTACCACAGACAGGAAAGAACATATCATGGGCTTCAACCAGTTGCGTTGCACTGGTTAGGTGAGATACAAAGCTACTGCAAAGACACATACTTCGCCGATTCACACAGTTTGCGGATGAATATTTTTGTTCATACCCCGATGAACGTAAAAGATATAACAGACATTCCTTTTATATAATATATATATATATATATATATATATATATATATATATATATATATATATATATATATATATTATCTCAAGGGAGTGGGATCTAGATGTGGGTAGAGTGCTCACCTCAGGTTCTTTGGTTACAGGAACGAATCTCCTCAGTGGATCATTTTCTGAATGTTTTTTTCCCCGTCCCAACCAGTGTCCCATAACTGGTATATCAAAAGTCTATCAAAGTGCATATAAAAGATCCCTTATATAAAATTATCTCGAGCTATTGATTTATTATGTCGAGCGCTCAACATTTTAACTCTCAACATGAAGTATATCTTTATCTTTTGTAATTATCTGTTTTGGCTGTGCGCAGACAGTGTTTAGATTAGTCGGCTGAGTGCTCGCCTGAGGTGCTTGCGTCGCAGGATCGAACAACCTAGGTGGATCCATTAAACTGATTGTGTTTTTTTCACGTTCCAACCAGTGTACCACAACTGGTCAAAGGCCGCGATATTTGTTTTCCTGTCTGTGGGAAAGTGCACATAAAGGCTCCTTTGCTACTAATGGAAAAATGTAACTTATTATCTTGAGCTCTCAACTTATTATCTCAAGGTATCAATGTATTATGTCAAGTGCTCAGCATATTAACTCTCGTCAACATGTATGTCTTTTTCTTTTGAAATTCTCTTTTCGGCTGTACAGTACTGATGCAGAAGTTGAGAGCTCAAGATAATAAGTCGAGCGCTGGAGATAATAAATCTAATACTTGAGCTAATAAGTCGAGCACTCAGAATAATAAGTTGAGCACTCGAAATAAAAAGTCAAGCACATCAGCTAATAAATCGATCACTCGAGATACTAAGTCAAGAGTTTAACATAATAAGTTGAGCACTCGAAATAATAAGTCAATCGCTCGAGATAACATGCCGAGCACTCGAGATAATAAGTCGAGCGCTTGAAATAATAAGTCAAGTGCTCAAGTTAATAAGTTGAGCAGTTCAGATAATAAGTCGAGTGCTTGAGATAATCAGTAATGCGCTCAAGATAACAAGTTGAGAGCTCAAGATAATAAGTCGAGTGTGCATTCAGCATGCGCAGGAAAAAAAGGTCGATCAATGTTTACTTGTGGCTTAAAAGTACTTTGGTGACGTCAAATTACGAAAATGCAGATATGGAAATGCTTGTTTCCGCGCGCAGATCACATTAATGGAAAGTGGACCTTATGTTGTCTCGACTTATTATATTAATGTTGAGGGATGAAACTATTATCTTGAGCTCTTAAATTATATTGTTGAATGCTATACTTATCTCTTGTCAATGCGTACGTACATTCAGTGGCATATAGTCATGATAACAGGCCGAGAGCGTGACATTATAAGTCGAAATCATAAGATAATAAGCAGACATTTCCAGATAATAAGTTAAGCACGCAACAACACAAGTCCAGATTTCGAAATATAAGTCGAAGTTCTGTATATTTAAAAGTAAGAAAAAATGTGTGTCCTAAATATACCACCATATTGTTTATTTTATGGGTGTTTGTTTAGACTGTATGAAAAGCAAGTTTGAGGCCTTAGTACATTTTAAATTACTGGTGTTTAACATAATGGTAGTTATTTTAACACTATATGGCCGAACGTTGATTCATTTCTATGACAACGGGATTAAATAATAATCGTAACCATTTTGCATTAAGGTTATATACGCAGTCCTCGGCTGTTACGGCCGTGGTTCATATATCCGAGCTCCATTCAATTAGATTGCCGCTCAAGCAATAGGCGAACTTGTTGGCCTATTTCAACATTAAAACAACGCAGAAAAATGTGCAGTAATAAGCACTGGATTGTGTACATGAATAAATAGATTTTATCATGGGCGTCAATCCGGCTTTAAAAGTGGTGTGTGTGTGTGTGTGTGTGTGTGTGTGTGTGAGAGAGAGAGAGAGAGAGAGAGAGAGAGAGAGAGAGAGAGAGAGAGAGAGAGAGAGAGAGAGAGAGAGAGAGAGAGAGAGAGATAATGAAAATCATAAAGCTACACATTAGTGGTTAAACTTTTAATTCAAGAAAACAAATCAAAATTGCAAAAAACGTTGATATCTGACAGTTTAACAAAATAGTTGTCTATGTTTTAAAACCGACCAAAAACAGTACGTCGTGTGTCGCTTTTTGAGGGTTTTTGTTGTTGTTGTTGTTGCTTTTGTTAAACGAAACACGAAAAAATGTGGGGGGGGGGGGGGGGGGGGGAGACATTTATATAGATTGTCCCCCGGTGTTGAAAAGTGAGGGAGTAGCGTCCCCCCCCCCCCCCCCCCGATCGACGCCCATGGATTTTATGTCCATCTTCAAACGAAAGTTCAACATTAAAATTTTATATTGAAATTAGTTTTCGGCATACTTCGTAATTCACCCGAATTATTTCGTATACCCTCGGCATAATTCCCAATGTTTCAAATTCTTTTCAAATCATTGGCATGATTCTGCAAGTAAGGTTTTGATTCGTCGAATGAAAGGCTAAATGGACATGAGCTTCAACTGAACTGAATTGAACCTTTATTTCTCTCAGGCCGTAATCCACGGCATCTGAGGAACAATATGTAAAAGAACAATTCATACATTTTAACAAGATGACAGAGTACTATTCACATAATTGTGCATAAATAAAACACACATAGGAATATCATTATAAATAATTGGATTGGGTTTGCATACATAATAATAATACAATAAAGCTATAAGCCGGAGGGCTTGAAAATATTCATAATATGTTTACAAAATATCGCAAGTTTTCGAAGGACACCAGGTTTTTTTTACAATTAAATAATTCGTGAAATTTATATGTATTTGGGTTGGATCGATAATATTTCGGTATATATTGAAGTCTGAGTTGGTTAAAATATGGACATGTAAAAATATAATGATATTCATCTCCAATGGCATTGATATTGCATAAAATATACAATCTATCATGTAACGGTTTGCGTTTATCATGTAATGGTCTATCTGTCTCTATTGGATGATTGTGGTTAGACACTCTAAAACGTAACAATGGATACCAATGTTTTTTCTCTAATGAAGTTAAATAATTTTCAAACAACGAAGCACTATTAATAGGCTCACACTGTGACCACCAAATGTATGTACACTCAGTATTATCTAAAATTAATTCTATAAAAGATATCCAGTTGTGATCGATCATAAAATTAGTAACATAATCATTTAATAACATTCTGTACACTAATAATGATACTTTGGACTGCTTCCCAGTAATCATTCAATAACATTCTGTACACTAATAATGATAGTTTGGACTGCTTCCCAGTAATCATTCTATACCAAGATCCTATCATTCTTACCTTTACTGTTATGTCTACTGAGAAGCGTCCAAGTTCGCCATACAACATATATAATGGGGTAGATTTTCGAACAGGCAAAACTAGTTTTAAATATTTGCTATACAATTTTTCTATGCAAGACAGACTTTCAAAACTCCAAATTTCACTTCCGTATAAAGCAATAGGTAAAACCATCCAATCAAATAATTTAAGTTGGCATTGAATGGAAAGATGGCAACGTTTTCCTTGTCCAAGTGTAAAATACATAGCTTTTTGAGCTGCTTCATATAAATGTGTTCGAGCATTAGTGAATTTATTGGATTTATGAAATATAATGCCAAGATATTTGTATATTTCTACATTATCTAAATTTGCGTTTCCTAAACGGAACAGTTTGGAGTAATCCTTCTTACCACTTAAAATTAACACTTTAGATTTTTTTTACAATTTACATTTAATTTATATTTTGTACAATAAGAGTCAAAAATATTTAATAAATTCTGCATGTCGTCATAATTATCAGCAAAAAGCGCTGTGTCATCAACATATAGTAATACCCCCCCCACCACCACCACCACCACCACCACCAATATTTGTATAGAAGGTGAAATCTGTAAACATATCATCTGTGCGAATGCCATTACAATAATTAGTTTGACGCTAAATATCTTTACATTAATCATTTTTGAATTCGTCGATATCACATATTTCACATAGTAACCACTAATACACACCCTACAGGAAGAAACCCGACAGCACCTCTTTGAATAATGTCCAGGTTAAATACGTAGGTGCTGATTGTTTTCTTCCTGTAGTATGTGTAGTCCTTTTTGGGCTTAGTTGGACTTTAAACGTTTTCAACCGAGCTTCAAAATTCTTATGTTTATTTTTTTATAAATAGTCCAACGCAATTTACTTTGGCGCCCGTTCAATTGCTCAAATCACCTTAAAACCTTTTCGGCCGAGCAGTCAAACTTATTTTTGGGTTTAAATTCTTAGTCCGGACATGATGATAGGTGCAGTTATTCTCCGTAGACATAGGTTTTTCTAGTTAGACCCGAAGGAATCGAAATTCAGCCAGTCAGAACACGGCCCATTTTCGGTGTCTACTAGTCGGTCCGCGCAGTCGCTGGACACAACTAAATACTTATTCCAAATTCTGCCCACTTCAAACTCAATCCCCCCCCCCCCCCCCCCCCCCCCGTCCTGGACTTAGTCACTGGCAAAGGCCAGAGATTATGCCCAGGACAGACATGCTTGAAACCTTAGTGGTATATGAGCATGTAAATAAATATTGGAATGGAGTGTAGTCGGTTGTTCCGTGTTTTCGCTATACAGTTATCTCTAACGGCAGAGAGCGACCAGAACCGTCGAAATGTCTGTCAAGCTTTCGAACGGCAGATCAATGGCGGATCCAGAAAATCGATGGGGGTGGAGGCAGTGACATGAGGTGGAATGCCAAGGGAACTTTGGGGGAGATTTAGAGGGGGATCGTAAAAAAATGAAAATTAGTATATAATAAAATTATAACTATCGCAAAATTTAGGGGGCCCCCCTAGATCCGCCTCTGCAGATTACTAGGACTAGGTGAGAGCCGGAACCGGGAAGCGAACCCAGTATCTACCAGCCTTAGAGGGACAGACCCTAGTTTCAACCTATGAAAATTAACAATAAGTTTAGTTAATTTACAAACCGGTAACACATTTGGATAACGTTACAATTGAGGAAAACATGAGTACGTGACTTTAAAATGGTGAAATACCCTGTAAAAATACACTCGACTTCATAACTGTTACTTCTCAGACGCACGTGCGTTTTAAAAAAAAAAGAGAAATGTATTTTGTGATATTAAAACACCAGGATGTATGGAAATTGATAATCTAAACCATAAAGTCAAAGTAAAGTATGATTTCAGTTATCAAAAACGGCTACAATATGAAAAAAAATATATGACAGTGTTTAAAAACTAGGATACGTCCCTTTGAGTCTGATGGCTTAATTTCTATACCATCAGAAAAAATACCCAAATAAGTTGTTCCCCTTTGACTGTAAATTTACTAAAGTGCTTACGGCGATATCTATATAGTCAATCTATATTGGCATAACCAAAACAAATAGCAATATACTTTTTTCAGATTTCATTTAAGGGACGCCCCTAGAATAACATACTGAAACTCCCTCAAAATCCCCCATGGGGCAATGTCTCATTTGCATTAATCCATGATGGCGGCCAGCACATTTAACTTTCCACTGTGAAAATTGCGTTTGCATATACCAATTATATGATTTTTCTGAGATTTTGAAGTCGTTTTCATATTATTTAGAGATGAGGAAGCTATTCCACACAATAAATAAATTTCTGGTTTAAACGAATAGATTTTTTTGTGTGCATAATTCCAATATGGCCACCAACGTACATCCAAAACAGCAATTTTGTTATATATTGGCATCGTCTGTATACATATATATATATATATATATATATATATATATATATATATATATATATATATATATATATCTGTTATTTCTTTTACGTTCATCGGGTTTATGAACAACAACAACAACAAAAATCATCTGCAAACTCTTCCATGGAAAATTTTTGAGGTTTATGGGTGGGTCCAAAAATCGAGGGCAGTTTCAAGAACGATGTTATGATCCTTTTGATGCACACATTAATTTTGTTGTACCACATAAATACAATGCAATCATTAAAGAAATCCTTGCTTTCTGACTATATTGAACCAGGAGTTTTGACAGATAGTCTAAATATTATTGCAAGAAACTACGGTGGTGATTATCAAACATCAATGAAGATTTGTTTTGATGGTAAATAATCAATAGTTGCTTAACTAAGGATCAAGGTGATGTTAATCTGTTTGGTTGTGAGCAATCTCCAACACTACATGAAATGAGAGAAAGGACAAGAATAGAGATTGAAATGGTAGATGTCTTGATTGAAAAAGCTTTGCAAATCAGCGAAACTGAATTAAAACCTCATATGTCATTACTCTATTCGTCTTTTGTGACTGACATTCAAAACTTAATTTGTGTCATTAGTCAGAGAATAAAAGATTTGAGAGAAATAGTTATCACCAAAAAACTTGGTCTTACCAAATTTAAAACACTTGGTCAACCCGACTGGAGAAAGTCAAAATATCTCTTTGTGAGAAGCAGTATACAAACATCTGTTTTTCAAGTGAACGAAAACATAATCAGCTGTTTAAACACAATTGACCGGCTAGGTAAAATTTGCGCTGATTTCCAAAATGTGTCACATCTGTACTGCATTGGCGATAAGGCTCATCTTAATTCTCAAGAGAATTTTGTATGCTTACATAGTAATGACGAAAAATTGCACATAACAAAGGATCTACAAAATGGCATCCATCAGCATATTTTGAAACAAAGAAGTGAAGAATGGCACAAGCTGAGAAAATCTTCGAAGGTCACCGGTAGCACTGTTTATAAAGCATTAGGTCTAGATGGTTTAAAAGCACAAATCTGTCATTTTGATTATGTTTTCAACCAAAAAACCAAAACAGTACCAACAATGGAAGCTCAAAACCGAATGGATTATGGAACAAAACATGAAATTGATGCCATAGCAACACTAGTGGGGGAAATTCTTCCAATATATTATAGTAACATCTGTTATGTTGAAGAAGGCAGTTACGTCATAAAACACGACGATGACAATTTTTGTGTTGTTAGTCCAGATGGATCAGGACGAACAAATGTACATGCAGCTCCTTTGCTGGCCTTTGAGTTTAAGTGTCCATACCCAGATAAAAAGTACACAACACAGCAGCTATATAGCATCCCTGTGTACTATTCTACACAACTGCTTAGTGAAATGGTAGCATTGCAATGTAATGAACTTTTGTTTGTTTGCTACACAGAGGAAAGCTCAACTGTGTTTAAAGTTCTTTTTTCACAGATGACGTGGGACATAGTTTAGACAAAACTAGTATCCCTTTATGCGTCTAGTACCCCACAGCGACCAAAAAGGAAAAGTGACAAAATCAATTTAATCAAATCAACACTTGTGGATTATTTGAAAGAAAATAGTACATTTTTATGTGAAATCCCTTCCATACAAGCAGTGGCATGCACCCATGAGCAACACAATGGAGCATCTCCATTTTGTATACATATTTCCTCCACATCAGGGAGGAGAGCGCCAAGAACACACACATTTCCTCAAACACTTTATAAATCTAAGGTTTGTTTACGTGAAGCCTCAGACCTCTGTAGAAGAAAAGCTACCGAAGTGTTTGCCTTTCTTATGAGTGACCTTGATAGAGTTCACATTCCGTCTGTACCTCATGCTTTGCCCATAGCATATGGATTGCAAGGACCTAGTCTAACATGTACAGTGGTCCGTAAGATGTTGGATGTTGTACTACAAGCATGCCATGAGAGGCGAATTGATGTTAAGGTATTTTCATGTGATGGCCAGTGGATTGGATTGATAAACAGAGTTGCGAACGGAAAAGCACTGACACAAATCCAAAATCACAAACAATACTGGGAAATTGTTCGAAAATTGCCAAAAGGAAAACTTGCTCAGTTCTTTGAAGATTTTAATGTGATTGACCGGCCATCAGATTTGGATGATGTCAGAAAGGTGGCTGATGTGGAAATAAAAGTTCGAAATGGAGGTGAATCAGTAATTACGATATGCCCAAGGTCTCACTAAATGCACTTTCAGATGAGAACCAGACATATAAGAGCTCTCACGGCATGTCAAAAGGATGACCCAAAAGACATTACCTCTGATCCATCGTCATTCAGTGTAAACATTGATAAAGCCTTACAGTTGTTGCCTAATGATATTCACGAGAAGGTTGACAGAAATACCTATGATGAAATCCTTATTGCTGTGACGTCTATTGTACAGCATGATAAAGACGTGTGTTTTGAAACTGAAGATGATGAGCAAATATCACATGAACAAGGCAGTACATCAAATAATATTTCTCAGGAAGAACACCTTATTCTAAATGAACCAGATGTCTCATGCATTCTGTCAGCTTTTCAGAGTGACATACAAATACAAAAGAAACAAAAATGGTTACAACTAACATTTGAATCTTTTTGTGATTTAATAACATCTGCTGACAAGATCCAACAGAGTTTCTCACTGGTGGAACTAAAAGCACTCGTCCGAGTGTTGAAACAATTGTACCCAGACTGTATGAAAAGCATCATGATGTCAGCGCCAAAGACTACACTTGTAAATGCATTATCACAGAAATTAGGAGATGGGACAATAGTTGAGGGCAAACTTAAAAAACAACTGCACCAACACAGGTGTCCAACATTGAAAGAATTAACAATGAGAAGTGTTCGTAAGCTCCCCAAACAGTTACTCAACATTGTGTATGCAGAAATAACATATCCAGACATTCTGAGAAATTGGAAACAATCATTTCCTTTCTCATCAAAGTGTCGAATCAATGCTTCAGAAGAATTACTGACTTGGTATTCATATCCTGAGGTGATTACAAATGATGCCAGACTAAGTCCGCTCTTTGGTGTCATTGATAGTCATCATATTCTAATGAATTTAAGGGCAAAGTGTTGTTCAAGCGGAATTAAGAGTTGTGGCATAAAAAAGGATGCTTGGCTGCGTGTAGCCAAAGAAAGCAGAAACAATGGCAGTGGCTTATCTCTCGCTCATGTTGAAGATTTGATTGATCGTCAGAATAATTCTTATGCACAAAAAACTTTTAGCAAAGAGGCGGAACACTGCATGCGCCAGAATGGTGATACTACAGAAGCAGAGTTCTGTCGTCTAATACGACAGTGGTATGAATCTGAAGACGAACCCCAGATAAACAGTGCAGAACGCTTAAACTCACGCCTAAATCTTCGGAAATGGCTACTATCGAAGTATGAACCAAATGCATTTCCACCACCAGGCATGTATGTTAAAGACATTCCTATAGTCACATTTGAAGCACTTGTTACAAACATAGAGAGGAAAATACAGCTGTACCCTTTCGTGAGTGGTGGAACCTATAACACGCGAGCCTTGATCGACTCTTGATGCTGAGAATTTCTTCAGTTTGTTTGAGGACTTGCATCCGTCCGGAGGTTCTACACTTAAACCTGAACATGTTGAAAAATGTATCCAGACGGCTTGCCAGTTGATGACTATTCATTTAGATCCTAATAGGTATCCAATTTTAAATAGTTACTTGAAAGTTAATGTTCAGTTTCGATTAATGTAATATGACATAAAAAGGTTTAAACTAATCACAGTCGCTAATTCATATCACTCATAAACCATTGCAGTATATTTGCAACATTATGTTACAAACAACGAATATACAACTATAATAGTATACTAGTATCTAATAATGTGAGTAAGTAACACCAGTTATCAGTTTGTAAATGCGTAAAATATAAAAATGTATTACAATATTAAAAAGCCAGTTTAAACATAATTTAGTAAACAACCTCAATTAATAATGATTGACAACTTAGTGAAAAACGTATTCTTGAAATGTGAAAATATTTTGAAAAGAACTGTTTAATTTGACATCTTATCAACAATAAATACTTTAGTTCTAATGAATGGGGTCTACATAATTATATGTGTTTCTTATTTTGTTTTCGTTTGCGCGAGTCTTTTATTGGTTTATCAATGTAAGGGGGGGGGGGGGAGGGGGGAATCCCCAGGTATGATTCAGTTAGAAAAATGTGTTAATCCAGTCACTGTTTGAAGAGAAAAAAAACAAGGTTCTAATGAATTGAGCTAATTCTCGTAATTGCATGCAATCTTCTTGAGTGTGCACTATACATATTTGGTTTTGCCGTTTCTATTAAGATCTTTTCACATGGAAACATCAAGAGAACCTGTATATCCAGTGCATGACATGACACCGTAATCCATACAGCCTGTTACAAACGAAGGTGGTCAGCTACGTGCACATCAAACGATGCACAACTTGAGTACACTGTATACAAGGTATGCTAATGATAAATAGGCATCAAATGGTATTTAGCATTATAATGTTGTTGCTTTGTAGTTTTGTATTTGTACTAAACTTATTTAAATCACGTATCACAGTCTTTTTTTTAATGATGTATACTACTCAAAAGAATTTAAGGGTCAAAAATTTATAACCAAATAAGTTTCAGAGTGTATTAGATTGATGATGTAAACTACATCAAACATTTTATTTATTGTTCCATATTTACAAAACAACACACAAATAAACGTCACTGTATACAAGAAAGTCACATGACATGCTGTCAAAGTTGAAGGTTGTCAAACATGGATTTTACACATTAGAACATTCGTTTAATAGTGTGTGAATCCACCCCTGGCACGAATACACTCGACACATCGTTGCCTCATGCTGTTGATCAGACGTCTGAAGAACTCTTGGGGAATGGCCTGCCACTCTGCCATAAGAAGTTGACCCAGATCATGAAGGTTGGCCGGAGGGGCATGGTTATCCCGAACTCTCCTGCCTAATTCGTCCCAGGCGTGCTCTATTGGGGCCAAGTCAGGCGAATATGCTGGCCAATCCATCTTGGCGATACCTTGTTGTCTGAGAAAGTCCGTTACCACCCTGGCGCGGTGGGGTCTGGCATTGTCATCCTGCAGAACTGCCCCGCCGCCAATCTGCTGAAGGCCTGGGAGAACCAACGGCCGGATAATCTCATTCAGATAGCGGATTCCATTCAGATTGCCATCCACCACATAGAGAGGGGTCCTGTGGTGGATAGAGGTGCCGCCCCACACCATGACGCTGCCACTACCGAACCGGTGACGTTGTCTAACGTTAACGTCAGCGAAGCGATCCCCAGGACGTTTGTAGACACGAACCCGACCGTCGTTGAACTGGAGACTAAACCTGGACTCATCAGTGAACATCACTCGACCCCACTGAACCCCACTGAACACGTTGCCACCGCAGGTGAAGCGTGCACCAGTGATGTCTGGCCGTTCTGTGACGTGGTAGGAGTGGTGGTCGAACAGCCTGGCGACGGCAGCGTAGATTATTGGCTCTCAGGCGATTGCGTATGGTTTGATCAGACACTCGAGTTCCAGTCGCAGTCCGCAGATTGTCACGTAATCGGCGTGCAGTGGTTGTGCGTTGACGTAGAGCCATATTGGTGATGTAGCGGTCCTCTCTATTTGTAGTGCTTCGGGGTCTTCCCAAACGTGGATCATTTCGAACAGAATTCGTTGCTTGGTACTGTTGCCACAGTCGGCCAACGACACTCTGACTGACACCAAGTCTCAGAGCAACATTTCTTTGCGTATTGCCATCCTGAAGCCAAGCAATAGCCCTTCCTCGAATCTTCGATAGTCAGTTGAAGTCGTACCATTGTTGAATTTGGAGTGTGCACCGTACACGAACGCAAGCTCCAATTATACGGAAATTCAGCATTGGGAACATGGAATACACGTGCAAAGCGTGCAAATGAAGCGCTTTGTGAAAAAGCAAGTTATGGGCACTTAGCAGACCTTTCGCTTTCACCCTAATGTACGTGCAAATGTAAGCATGTTTTCGCCATTAGAACTAGTCGACAGTGTCAATGACAGTGGATTTTAATTCATTTATGGGTTGCTTAGGCCCACTTTCGTCAAAATGGAACAATACGATGCGTGACATTATGGTCTAGCTAATATAATTGACATTCAGAAAATAATGTCGAAAATATGGTGTGACCCTTAAATTCTTTTGAGTAGTATACTTTGTATTGATCTGGGGTTGAGCTTATATATTTATAGGACTGTTCATAATGATTGTAATTATAAACCTTCTGTTTATGCTTATCTGAAAAGCTGGCTTGTTTGTATTTTTAGAGACAATAAGAAAAGGAAAACGTAAAGGTTCTACTATTTCAAAACCAGACTGTTACAGCAAAGGAGCTCGTGGAGTCCGAGAACACCATAGAAAAGATAAAAGCCAAATTCTGCCCAACATCAGACTTGGAATTGACATGGAATAAACCTAACGGATTGTGATCGATTACACATTAACAAACTATATCATGTGAAATAATGTGTTGTGACACAAACTCTTTATAATAACTACAAGAAACACTGTATTGATATGGTAACATTTATTCAACCTCTTGAGGGTTTTGTTAAAACATAAGAAGAGAAATCCCATTCCATATTATAAAGTAATGTTACATTTTAATCAAGACATCGCTTGAATGCACATTGTGATAAAATTAAACATAAAATGTATTTCACTTGGAAATAATATGCATTTCACCTGAAAAATATATTTTACGTGAAATTGAAAAAGGTTTCTTTTCGCCCCCTTATCAGTGCAAAGTCAAATTGTAGAATTTAAATTAAAAAAAAGAGTTGAAAATAGTAATTTACTCTTCACCTGGTAATAAAAAGGTCATTTTTGTTTCTCTGTGCTATTTGCTTTATAAATCAAATTCTAAAATAAAAAGGGGTAAAAATGAAATTTAGTTTTGCTTTAAGCATCTGTTGTCCCGATGCTTTTTCAAAGAGGAGCGCCATTTGAAACGTTTTCCACACTCACAAAGAAAGTTGAGCGTTGACGTTGAATGCATTACTTTAGTATGCTCATTGAGATATTTTTGTAACTTAGTTTTGCCTGCAGTGCACACACTGAATGCGTTTTGATTGGCCTTGAATGACACCACGCTGCTTTTGATGATTTTTTAGACTCGTCTTGTATGCATATGTTCGTTGACAATGTTGGCATTCATATGGACGCACATTGCAGTGTGTGTTCATATGCCCTGCAAGGTTATCTTTGCATGAAAATGATTTGTTGGGACACATTTTACACTTGTAAAAACCGTTTTGTTCGTGATGTTGACGCATATGGGCTCGAAGGTTTGAAATGGAACTGTAAGATCTTCCACATTTGACGCACAGGAATGTTTTTTTTTTCTTTTCCCTTTTTAATGTCGGACTTAACCGGTGTTGATGTAAAAGCAGGGGTATCAAAGCTTCGGTCGACAGTCACACCACTTTCGTCAAGAACATCCATCTGAAAAATTTATAAAATCGTTGGTCCTTTATTGGCAAACAAGTTAATTCCTTATTACAAGCATGTGAAACACGAACAATAAATACATTAACCACCAAATATCAGCAAAACAGTGTAACTACTGTTAACGGTTACAATTAATGTCCATTTATGTGGCAAGTTTGAAGCAATATTCACCAAATATGTCAAAATGGAACATTATTTGTCAAAACGGTCGCGATAAATTGATGCAGAAGATTTTTAAATGTGTTATTATTCTGATTACAAGCGTACACCAAAAAAGATTGAATTGAATTCTAAGCGTACACCAGCCGGGGTGCCAAGCGTTCACCAACTGAGAAAGGTTGGCTCTCTTTGAAAGGCTTTATCGTTGTTAATACTTATCATATATATCTGAAATTTCACACAATAGTACTTTGATAGATGGCAAACCATGCAGTACATTTATTAGAGACAGTTTCATTTAAAAAAATATTTTAATTAGGTTTAATAGCTCAAAGCAATAAATCTAAAAATTCCATCGCCAACCAACATTCGTGAAAAGCTAAATAAAATCGTTAATACTTAAACATTTGATTTATAATTTGGCATACGTTTAAATAAATGGGTTAACTTTTACAAGATAAATACTTTTTTTCGAAAAAGTTTATAATAGTTTAGATATAGACAAAAACCTACACTGAACAAAATAAACAACTTACCTTTAGCCTTGATGAACGTTCACTGACCCGTGTTCCAATATTTTCAGGCGTACACGCTCGTACGGGGTGTAGCCGTTCTCACATAAGTTTGCAGATTATTTCTTTTTCCACACCCAGATAAACGTAACAGAAATAACAAGCAATACTTATAATTAAATTTCAAGCAAACATAGATGATAGTAAACGAGTTTCTTGGCCACTGGACAGAGTTATCCAGCTTTTGCACGGTGCTAGAAAAATCTGAACCTAGGGATTGATAAATCTGTCTGACCCGAGGGCTAGATGATTTCTACATACGTGTGACGTCATAACTCATGTTTTACAAGGAATGACGTCATATCTCATGGTCAAAACTGCCATTTCACGTCGTATCATTGTTTTAAAAATGTTTAAACAAATTGATATTTTCAACTTTATATTTATTATTCAGTTGTTGCATTTTTATGTCTTGCATAAGCAGGACTATATTTTTCAGCGTATGATTAAATTAGTTTCATTGTTTGTAGGTGAAATGTTTACGAATCATTCTACAATAAACAAACCGTACGTAGCTTACAAAATTAATGTTTTGTTAATGTAATTAAATGGGCAAGAAAAAGAATCAATCACCGTTGTGAGGTATAGATAAGGCAATTCCAACCCTTGGCCCTTACAAAAAAAAAATCCCGAGTGAAATAATGTTCAGTTGTCACGAGCTTTAGCCGTAAACTTAAACTACTTAAACTACATGGCGTCATTGTGTGCGTTCGCCAAATTGTAATGACGTCATACCGACAAGGGCATTGTTTTGTAAGCGTCAAATCATCCAATAGTATTGTTCGTTAAACCATATGCATGATAATTTCTCAGTGAGAAATTATGATTTTTATTTTCCCCGTTATGACTGCCTGCTCGGGTAATAATTAAGAATTAACCGCAATTATTTTTTTCGTTCATGCAAGTATGAACCGAAAAAACCATGTGCACACTGTATGACTCCGCGTAGTGAGTAATACAAAAGTGTGCACATCGGATTTTTCCGGTTCAGACTTGCATGAACCAAAAATAATTGGGGTCAAAGCTTATAATTAAATTTATATGCATACTTTAACAATAGGTAACTGAATTTATTTTGTTTAGCTTTAAATACGCCTATAGTATTGATTGTGTAACCTTCATTGATACTTATGTCGCGTAAGAATGCAAACGTTCATTCACTATTATTTGAATCATCAATAAGACAACTTGCCCATATAAAATGACGTCATCTAATGTCACGTTCCCTGACAACGTAATTATTAGTTCATTGAGAAATGAACAAACACCCGTTACTACGTCTGGACCAATGGGATGACGTTATGTCATAGGCCTAATGAATGTAACGGAAATTTAATTATATGATAATGAAGCTATTCTACATAATGATGTATTCATTACATTGTTTCTTACATTAGATAAATTCAAAATGGCTGCCAAACGTAAGATTTTAAAGAGAGCTAAAGCTGCGTTCTTTATCTAATAGTTCCAGCACGTGAATAAACATTTTGATTAAACTTCACAAATTTCTGTTGTTACTTTTTGTCTTCCTAAGAAACTTAGATTTTAAACCAATCACAATCCATGATCTGAAGATATATTTCTTTCAAAGATTTCTGCTCATGCCTTTAAAACTGTTTTATTTCAAACAAAACATTATTACAATTTACTTCCTGCCCAAAATTATTCCAGTCATTCCGTAGAAGGTCAAAATAAATTATATAAGTAACACCTATTCAGAGAGTATATAAATCGATTACTACATCATCATTTCTAACAAAATAGTCAACAACAATAACAACAGCAGCAGCAACAACAACAACAACAACAACAAACAAACAAAACAAAGAGTCCATTCCTCTAAATGGTGGTCACATGATGCATTACCAGTAATCATCATGACTAGCTAATGCTGAGTTATACGGAGATTCCAGTTTTAAAATCAGTTGTCTATTTTGTGGGCAGGTTAACATGTATGATTATCGGCATAACAAGGGACACACACTATGGAGCAATGTTCGAGGAGAAATGATTGATGGGTAACGAAACTACTGACAAGAATAAATTGTGTTCATGACCTTCCAGCAATTGATGACATTTGCCACAACATCTGCAATGTCAACTTCGGAGCTGGCAGAGATCTCCCCAAAACACGCGCATCCTCAAATGACCACCCTTTCAAAAACAATCGTGGCAGACCGAAGCACATCCCTCAAGACGGGGCCTTCCGTGAAATTATGGTGAACCACAGACATATTCCTAATTGATATATGTACTTTGGTCTACCATACTTGCTGCTTGAGAGTTGATCATCTGATGATGTCAGTGTTTTGAGGGTCTCTGAAAGCCTTGAAGTTGGCATTACAGACGGTGTGGTAAAGGGCATGATGCCATCAGCTGTTAGAGGGCCATGAACACTGTTGATTTTTGTCAGTATTCTGCTTTCCCATCGGTCATTTCTTCTCTTACATTGCTCCTAAAGATTTTCATGGAACTCCAATATAATGACTGGTATGAGTGTATGCCCTGTGTGATGTCAATCGCCATATGTGTCATAAAATAGTCAGGGGCCGGTCGTTTAAAGAAATTTTCAAAATTAAAGACTGAAACAATACAAATAATAATTAAAGACATAATTCTTTAAACTTGATTTAGAACAACCAAAGATATCCATACATAATCAAATCTAAAGTTTATTTTGTATTTGAGCAATAATAATTAAAGTGAAAATGACTAATGACTAACCCAGGGTAAAATTTAACTATTCTTTGAACGACTGCGCGCAGATACTTTTTAAAACTGAATTCAAACTCTGTAGAATGCAGCATTAGCTGTTTTTATTAGCATTAGCTCAACCAATGTCTAATAATGCATCACGTGACGCATGTTGGAGGAATGCACTCTTCTAGTGACACAACGTTCGCCGACAGGTGACAAGCACACATTGTCCTGAAACTGTTACAATTTCACTATTACAGGCCTCTGCTATTCCTTGACATCCTTTATTTCTCAGTTACAATAAGAGACTGAAGCCTTACAGAATACACAACCATCCATCTTTGGCAAGTCTAGGGATTCTTTTTTAATATTTTTTTAATTAATCTAATAGACAATTTTGTTGGAAATGACGATGTAGTAATAAATGCTGGTAATTATGAAGATTTCAAGACAGTATGAGAGCAGTGGTATAATTTATTTCAAACATCATAAAAATTTATTAAATCTATCAAATATTGAGATATATCAATTTCTAAAATACCTTCTTCCCACTTTATACTCCTTCACACATCTTTTTATAATACTTTCTTGTATCAATACTAATTCCGTACATAACATCTCCTTTTTTTTTTTTTTTCCTTCTTGGACCCAGAAAATAATAATTTAAAAAAATTAATAAAAAAATCAAACAAACAAAATATCAACAACAACAATATATATGGATTTTATCTATTCGTGTGTATATATTTTGCCATTTATATGTATGTATATAAAACTGTGTATATCATATGAAATTTAAAACATATTGTGAGACAGTGAGCTCAGGACACCCCAACCCTGACACTGCCTTTTTATATTCTGGGGACAATAATAAAAAATAAAAATAATAATAAAAAATAAAAATAAAAAAATGTTACACTATAATCAGTCTCTGAATTAGTGTTATTTCTATAATTTATTTTCAACGACTACTGAATGTCTAAAATAATTTTAGCAAGAAGTAAATTGTGATATATATATATATATATATTTAAAATTATAACTGTTTTAAAGGCATAAACAGTAACAACAGAAATCTTTAAAAGATATGTCATCAGTTTTATGCATAAGCGTAAGAGACGGATTTGGGGGTAGGGGCAGGGGGAGGAACAACTGTCCCTAGTGTTGGAGAAAATCTTCAAATTCGGCCAAACATTATCGAGATATTCGGGCAAAATGTGCTAACTTGAAACCTTTTTACCATGGTATTTCCATCATTCTACCCGCAAAATCAGTTGTATTCCATGTACAAATGTGTAGTGATTCGTTTGTCACCCTATATAGCTGTTTGGAAGTAATGCTAATATGAATAAATGCTATCTACGGCACTTAGAATTTTGATCTTGAGTTTCATATAAAAAAATACCGCCATTGTAGTCAGCCAATTTAAATGTTTGACATCCAATTATCTGACAGTATTACAAAGCGTTTTAATGAACTTACTGATTCCATAAACATCAGTTTTGACACCAAGATCACATGTCTAAGTGCCGTAGTTCTGAAGATATACACTTGATGATCAACTAGCGACCATTTTGGAAAACGGTCACCATCTTGTTCGCACCAACTGTAAAAAATATCATGTTATATTTTTATGAACTTCAGACGCCAGAGATAAATTTCAGGCGTAGTGACAAATGAGGCCCCCAAACGTGAAGTGTACAGGGGCCGGAAGTATAAAATCTGTCACTGTGATTGAAATTAATCTCTGTGGTGCAGAGTTCATGAAAATATAAGATGATATTTTCTGAAGCTGGTGCGAACAAGATGGCAGCAATTATCTAAAATGGCCGCCAATCCATCAATGAAATTGTATATATTTAAAACTACAACACTTAGTAATGTGATTTTGATGTCAAAACTGATGTTTATGGAGTCAATTAGTTCATAAAAACTGTTTATGTTATTAGCAGATAATTGGTTGTTACACACTTAAAATGGCGGTGTTTTTGGCATGAAAATCGAATAATATGTGACGAAAGGTGATAGGTGTATAATGACAACAATGTTTTTTTATTGGGAAACCATTTAATCAATAGTATACCGGTTTCGGTGGCTTAGTAGTTAATCATCGGACTATAGGCTGGTAGGTACAGGGTTCGTAGCCCGGTACCGGCTCCAACCCAGAGCGGGTTCTTAAGGCCACTACACCTCTTTTCTCTCACTAACCAACTAACAACTAACCCACTGTCATGGATAAACAGCCCAGTTAGCTGAGGTGTGTGCCCAAGACAGCGTGTTTGAACCTTAACTGGATATAATATAAGCACGAACATAAATTGAAATGAAATCAATAGTACGACATGTTGGTATCTTGATTTATTATTTTATGCAATTATTTACAATTTGCAGTTATACTTTATTTTAATAATTTTCAAAATATGCTAACTAAACTTAACGATAATCTAAAACTAACATTTGACATAAAATTAGGTTTATCTAAGTCATATTACCAATATTTTTAGATTTCATACCACAATTACCGTCCGTTTAGTCCGCCATCAGTCAACCCAATATCTGTCAGTATTAGAAACAGTTATAATGAACTCACTGAGCCCATAAACATCAGTTTTGACACCAAGATCACATGGCGGTAGTCATAGACGCTACCTGTTATCTCAGAAATGAGAAGCTTGACTCCCAGTTTTTTTCTGATTCACTTTAAGGGTGAGGGGTGGTAGTATTTATAACCGTGACGTTTATGTCGATTGATACGTTGCTGGTAGGAGTTTTATGTTACTACTGTCGTCTATGGGATTGGATTTCGTAGTATACATCCTACAGCATGTGGCACAATTATAAATCAACTTGTATTCTTCTTCTACTATTATCACTTGCCTTAGAAACAGTGAATTATTATGACTGGATTATCAAATGAATGAAACCCAGGGGGATGAAGCCACACATTCACATAATGGAATCGATCTTGTTTACTTTTGCTTAAAAACACATGTATTAACTAAGTGGGCTAATTGTTGATGGCAATAAAGAAAGAAATGTTTCATTTAACGACGCACTCAACACATTTTATTTACGGTTATATGGCGTCAGACATATGGTTAAGGACCACACAACTGAGTAGTAAATATTTTAAAACTTAATCGATCAAGGAGAGAATTTTCTTTATGTCTATAAAAAAAAATCCGGATTTTTTTCTGCCCCCCCCCCCCCCCCGCTAGCTACGGCCCTGAAATAGAAGGACGAATTTCTCTCTCCAGCCAGTTCTCCACGACTGTTGCATCAAAGGCCGTGGTATGTTCTATCCTGTCTATGGGATGGTGTATATAAAATATCCTTTGCTACTAATGGGAAAATGTAGAGGGTTTCCTCTCTAAGACTATGTCAGAAATTACCAAATGTTTGACATGCAATAGCCGATGATTAAAAAAATCAATGTACTCTAGTGGTGTCCTTAAACAAAACAAGGCGTTAGAAGGGCGTTAGAAATGCTTGACAATACACCATTCTGTCAAAAGGTGTGAACGTCCACCAACGGTATCGTGACAAGATTTCTTTTCTTTAGTTAGTCGTTATGACTGAATATTAATAATAACAACAACAACAACAACAACAACAACAATAATAATAATAATTATTATTATTATTATTATTATTATAATAATAATAATTATTATTATAGTAGTAGTAATAACAATAATAATAAATAATAATAATTTGTCTTGTGAACACACGTTCATAAACTTCTGAAATGATTTAACAAATAATCCAAACTAATTGATTATGTCGTTCAATGAATGAAATTGTGAACTAAAATGAACAATTGTTGGTGACATCATTTCACTACTGATGTATTACATTTCATTTATTTCGTTTCATCTTCTTTTCGTGCTTATATCCAATTAAGGTTCAAGCATTCAGCTATCTGGGTTGTGTTTCCAGGACAGTGAGTTAGTGAGAGAGAGAAGACAGGGTGTAGTGGTTTTACACCTACCCATCGAGTCGTTAAAACTCGCTCTGGGTGGGATCCAGTACCGGGCTGCGAACCCAGTACCTAACAACCTTGTGTCCGATGGCTTAGCCACGACATATATTACATTTGTTGAAATGTAATCATGATTGTAATCATGATGATTACTGAACAAGGTATTCGCAATCGCAATCAATTACTTAAAAATTTCTTGTAATCGTAATCGTAATCGTTTTTGCCTTTTTCAAATTAACCATAAGATGACGTCACCTCATATATATCGCACTATATATACTCTTCAAAAAACAGCAGGGGAACTCTAATAAGAATTTACAATTGCCAAAATTGTAAGGTATATTAGCTGTGGGGAATGGGTATATGATAATAGTGAATTAGTTGGGCAAACATTACAACCGGTAGTTCACTATTACAGTAGGTTTTATGACCACCAAAGATCTTGAAGAACGATTGGGGTCAGAAGTGAAATTTGAAAGTTGACGGGGTTTTTTTATCACGATGTGTCAGACATTCATTCAGTCTCCCAATGACCATTTGGGGGAGTCTGTTCCACTCCTCTTGCAGCGTCTGACCAAGTTCCGCTAAAGTGGTCGCCGGTCTTTGACGTTCACGCACACGTCTCTCTATCATGTCCCAGTTTTCAATGGGGAAAGGTCTGGGCTCAATGCTGGCCATGGCATTCGATAGATGTTGTGCTGCTGGAGGTGAGCATTGACGATTCGTGCACGGTGAGTACGGTGAGCACGGGCATTGTCGTCCTGAAAAACAAAACGTCGACCCACACGTATCAGTATGTTGTCCCGGTAGTACTGCCCAGTGACCCTTCCTTGCACAATATGGAGGGGGTTCTGTCAGTCATACTGATACGACCCCACACCATAACCGATCCGCCGACAAATCGGTCATGAAATCGCATTGTGACGTTGGTGTATCCGCTAAATGTTTTTCAGTAGTTGTAAATGTGTTGTTATAGTAAAAAATAAATCCTAGATAACAAAATTTATAAACAATTTCTATAATTTTACCCTCGTAAAACCACTTCTCTGTTATTCTGAGTTTTCCCCCGTTTCTAAAAACCATTATTTTAGTTTTTTCTATATTAACTTCCATTCTCCATTGTTTTGAATAATCTAGTAAAGAATCTAACATGTTCTGTAAGCCGCTGACAGACTCCGAAAAAAACACTAAATCATCTGCATACATTAATAGAAATAAGTTTAGGTCTCTACAGTCATAAGATATACAATCTTTTTCAATAAAGTTCATCTCCAAGTCATTGACATATAATGCGAACAAAATCGGTGACAATATTTCACCTTGCATTAAGCCAAGGTTGTTTGGGAAATATTCTGTTTGTTGACCATTTACGGTTACACAGCTCTGGACATTACGGTAAAGCGAACGAATGACTGATGCAAGTTTTCCTTTGATACCAACTTTAGCAAGTTTACACCATAATTTCTGTCGGTCAATATAATCAAAAGCTTTTTTAAAGTCCACGAAAGCACAGTATAACCTTTTTTTAGTAGACAGAGTCTTAGTGATAATAGAATGTAATGCAAAAATTGCATCGGCTGTTCCTCGTGCTGGCTGAAATCCGAATTGAGCGTCAGTGACAATGTCATAATTAGCAGACCATGACAGCAATCTACGATTTAGTATAGTTGTAAAGAGTTTCCCAAGGTTACTAACAAGACTGATACCACGATAGTTATTCGGGTCACTAGAGTTTCCTTTTTTAAAAATAGGCACTATGATAGACGAAGACCATACTTCGGGGAAATAGCCTGTAGACAGAATAGTTAAACATTTTGTGTAATATAGGAAGAAAATAAACTTTACATTCTATAAAATATTCGTTAAGAATATGGTCTGGTCCGTGAGCTTTCTCTCGTTTTAAGTTGTCAATGACTTGTTCTATTTCCTTTAGAGAAATATCTTGATCCAATTCTTCCCAGACAGTGTCATCATTATTCTCGAAAACAGCAGTAGTCTGTATATTATTTTCGTCGGGCGAGGACGATACAGATTTGAAATGGTCGTAGAATATATTCAGAGGCACAGTAGTTTTTGATTGTTTACGTTTTGATAATTTTGCATAAAACTGTCTTGGGTTATTACGCTTAAGATTGTCTAACATATTGCCCTCTGTGCTTATGTATTTCCTGTGTCTTTTTCTTTCCAATAATTTGTAGGCCTTCTTCGTCACTTTCAGTTTTGTGTGGTTCTCTGTAGTCTTGTTCTTGTTAAAGTCTTTAAGGGTCTTAATGTACTCTTGGTAACTTGCTTTAACATCGTTATCAAACCAAGGTTTGTCTGCGTGGTTCGCACGTGAAGAGTTGTGAGATTTGCATCTTGTAGTAAACACTCGATCACGTGACCTCACAGCTGGCTGTCGCTTGAAAAACGGTGACATGACCTCGTTTAGAGTTTTTGTAAAAGAAGAGACGGCATTGTCCATCGAAGTCTGCGAAATAATATCATCCACAGTGAAACAGGCACTAATAGCATCAATGTTGACTCTAATTGCCTCCTTGCACAATAGTAAATGCTCGGGGTTCCAACGAAACATTTCACTTGCGTGGCCTTCGGTCGATTCGTCAGTGGCCTCATTTGCACTAATTATTTATAAATATACTCGCTACGTCAATGCCCAGTTCGACATATAATGGGGCGTGGTCTGAGAACTCATTGAAATCACCTATTTTAAATGTTGTAAACATTGGAAATAAATCTGGGTTGATAATAGATAATCAATAACGCTTGCACCACGCGATCCGTTATACGTAAAGATATTACTCGCACCGTCGCGATCCTTGCCGTTCACAATTCGAAGACCTGTAGATTTGCATAAATTAAGTAGCCTCGTACCGAATTCATTGTGGCCGTTGTCTGGGTTAACACGTGACCGAAGCACAACATCATTAGCATAAGTAAACACTGTGTTGATTACACTTTCTACCGAATGTATGCAAAACATCCTCTACAATAAAATCTTCAGCTACTCTGGTTCGACTATTAAAATCGCCTAGTACAAATATTTTACCAAGTGATAAGTATGTTGCTACCTGACTTTCAAACTCATAAAAGATATCACAGTTATACTGATTATAAAATGTTGAATATTGTGGGGGAAAATAAACAAATGCACAGAAAATATCATGGTCGGTTAAACTGATTTGCTTATTGATTTTAAGCCAAACAACAGTGTCGAAAAATATTTCACTCAAAGTTATAAAAGGTGCCAGCTTGTCACGAATCATAATTATGCTCCCACCTCCTTTCTTTGATTTTTGCCTAGATATTACAAACGTTTTATATCCATCAACCGTGCATTTGTCTTTTTTTTCAAACCAACATTCACACAATAATACTATACTCTTCAAAAGAAGAAACGCAAAACCACATTGTCGTAACATTTGGAGAATTGATTTAATTATTGAATGGTGAGTCCGATAATTACCAAATGTTGCAGGATTGTTCACAATTCACTCTAGTCCATTGTGAGTAAGTGATAGGACACACCACCAAGGTCAAGGTCATCTGGAGTCAATACCGGTTGTGGCCTCCGCGTGTGTTGACAACTGCCTGGCACCGCCTGCCCATTGAAGCAACCAGAGTACGGATGACGTCCCGGGGGATGGTGGCCCACTCGGCCTGCAAGGCTGCTGCCAGCTCGGGCAGGGTCTGGGGCTGTGGTTGTCGCTGTCGGAGGCGTCGGTCCAACTCGTCCCATAGATGCTCAATTGGGTTCAAATCCGGTGATTTCGATGGCCAAGGAAGGACATTAATGTTGTTGTTCTGTAGGAAAACCGTTGTGAGACGTGCTGTGTGAGGCCTGGCGTTGTCATGTTGGAACACTGCGTTGGCGTTGGCCATAACTGGAACGATGTGTGGCCGGAGGATCTGGTCAATGTAGCCCTGTGCATTCAGGTTGCCCTGCACGTGAACCAGGTCAGTTCTGCCAGTGTGTGAGATGGCTGCCCACACCATGACACTATCCCCGCCGAATCTGTCCACTTCCTGCACGCAGTTTGCCGCATAACGTTCACCACGACGCCTATACACGCGACATCTTCCATCATGACGTCGGAGCAGAAATCGGGACTCGTCACTGAACCACACCTGTCTCCATCGCAGTTGAGGCCATTGTCGATGAACCTGGCACCACTGCAGTCGGAGTCGACGGTGTTGTGGTGTTAAGATGACACCTCAAACTGGACGTCTGGCACGAATTCCTACCTCACGTAGGCGGTTCCGTACGGTCTGGTCGGATATCCTGCGCAAACCTGGTATTGCTGCGGCTGTGGAGGTGGCAGTAGTCAATCGTTCCCGAAGGTGGCGTACCCGGATGTAGCGGTCCTGCCCGGGGGTAGTGACCCGTGGTCGACCGGATCTAGGGAAGTCACGTGTTGATCCATGTTGCTGGTAACGGTCCCACAGTCTGGAGATGGTGCTTGGGGACACATGGAATGCCCTGGCAACGGCCGTTCTGGATTCGCCTGCGTCTAGTCGGCCGATGGCATTGTTTCTCTGCGGTTCACTGAGACGTGGCATGTCCTGGATTGTCAACTGTCGGCCAGATACAGAGGCCAGGCAAGCGAACACCCTGCACTTTTATACTGTCGGTGTTCATGTTGTACGTGCAGACAACGCACGTGCAGTGGTGACATGGTTTGCACGTGGCTGCGTTTTTGCGAATATTCACATTTTGGAACTTTATTGTACAGTAGCTGCGTTTTATCGAATGTAACCGTGGGAATGTGTTTGGGACATGCAATGACCTTATATTCACAAAGCATGAACCGGTAGGAAACATAAAATCGGAGTTATAACCCATTTGTACCCTTTTGCGTTTCTTTTTTTGAAGAGTATATATCAAAATTACAACAATAATTACGAAAATTTGAGTCATTCCACTTAGTGACAAAACCACCATTAATGTTCCAAGAAATTATTTTTAAACGAGAAATCGTTGGTTGTGCATTCTCCTGTGAATCCTATGCAGGCTGTGATCCCTCCGACCCAGTGTATAGCACCCCATTAATATACAGTTTGTCCCGTACCAGTGCTGCCCTCTTTCCACGTTCCCTGGCTTGTTTGAAAACAGGTAACAGTGTTTTTCTTCGTTCTTGTACAATCTTTGGAAACTGTTCGCCGATTGAGAAGTTAGTATTTTTTAGTTTACGACTAGATCTCATGACTACATCGCGTTGAGGGTAACAACGGAATTTGATTACTATTGGACGTTGCTTACCAGCAGATAGTTTTCCAATCCTGTGAGCCCTGTCTATTTCTAATGGTTCCTGGTAATCAAGGTTAACAACATAAAATTTCTTAATAACTTCTGTGCAGTTCTCTGCTATGTTAAAGAAGAGTAAGTTATCGCTGATCAATTATTTCCTCGGACAGTTTATTGTTAGCTACCTGCATATAATCAAATGACTTGCGAAGTATGCTTAGGTCTGACTTAACATCTTTTATATCGCTCTTGTCCTCTTCCAATATTGTATTGATAAACTGTTGACTTACTTCTACATCTCTTACTCTTTCCCCGAGTTGCTTTACCTCAGTTTTTATCACAGAGATTGATTTTTCTATTGCATCTAATTTTTCAAGTCGCTTAAAAATACAGTCCATTTTAGCACTCAGTTCTTGGGCCCAGGACTGTTATAACTGGTATGATAGCTTACATTTCATGTAATAATTAGTATAACAAATATATATGTTATAACTGGTTTTAAGGCTTTGCTTTGTTTGACAAATTGTTTTTCTAAAGTTGTTAAGAGCTTCTAGCAACCAGCTACAATACCAGGGAGTACAATTTACCATCTGAGTGTAGGATAAGGTTACTGTGCACACAGCTGGAAACACCCATGACCCTTTCCAGTGTTGCCATCCAAAGATAATTTGTTATTGTTTAAAATTACTTCCTGCCGCCAGTACATTTTCAAAGTATTAACAACACAGACCCAATTAGGTGTCTCAGAGCTGCTGCGAAATTAAACGTTTACTGTATGCCACGTGGACTCACTGCAAGATAACATTATTCTTGACTTGAGATTCACACAATTTGTCACATATGCTGGACTGTAAGAAAAACTGTTTATAAAATAGCTTGCTCTGGCATGCTGGTTGGAGCTGTTTGTGTTCAAGTTCCAGAAACCAGAATTAATTAAATAGTTCTTCATCTAATTACATCATGATGTATTATTATCAGCAGACAAAACGTTTAAGGTTTATACTAAAACAAATAACTGCTAGCATCTAAAAGCAAAATATTTAGTAAAAGTTAAGTTTTCGATTTTTAAGTGCATTCCAAAGTTTTCAGTGCAGTTTTCTCAGATTGAAGTGGAAAGCAGATAAGTGGTTCTGGCACTAACCCCTCGAAATATATATATGTATATGTGTATATGTGTGTGTGTGTGTGTGTGTGTGTGTGTGTGTGTGCGTGCATGCGTGCGTGCGTGTGCGCGTGTGTGTACATATACATAAACATATACTACCTAGTTCAAAATATACCATAATATTAGTTGTGGAGCCTTTAACTTTTACAAAAATTTAATCAACTTCAAAGTATCCCCATATTTCACAAGTAATATAACATACTTGAAATGTAGAGAGTATGAAAGTGGGCCCGGCGACCTAGTTACATTGTCACACCTAGTATGCAATGCAGTTGTAACCGATGGTGTGACTTCAGAGGAGTACGTATGTGACGACGACAACCTATCACCTATACTTCCGTGTCCGGTAACAGCATCGTCAATGAGGTGTTAGCTATCCGTGTCAAGTGTTATCTCTGTATTGGATCAAGATATTTTTCATCAAAAATGGTGATGCGTTCGATTTCTCCCGTCCGTCAATGGCCACAGCTGTCGAGTATCGATGTCTCTCCTTGCAATCGGAGAATTAATCTTTCTAGCTCTGCAGCTTTGATGCCACGACCCAATGCGCGACAAACATTATTACTAGACGTAGGTGAATTAATTGTTGAATTTCTAAAATTTGTTCTTCCACAAAACAACTGGTGTATTTTGCTATTGGAATTTTCTTCTAAATTCACGTTTGCTAAAACCTAGATTATGCTATCCGCTTATGTTTAATTCCACAATTTGTTGAAATTTTAAAACATAACGACGTTGTTTATTATATGCACAGCGGTACAACTGATTGGGTGATTGATTGATTGATTTTTGATCGCATAACAATTTTTTGAACGCTGGACAAATTTCAGTGTAAAGTTGCTATTAAAATGGTTTTGTTTGATGACTATGAAGGCACACGTCCATTATGGAGTGTCACCGTAGAACGTTTGCTTAAATGTCAATAAACGTAGTACCGTGAGCTCGATTAATTACATCTAATTTGCAAAGTTATCAAATTCTTAAAGTATGTGATCTAAAAAATATCACATACTTTGATTACAATGGATATGTACATGTATGTATATATATATATATATATATATATATATATACAATTGAATAGGCCTTTCACTCATGTTTATGTACTCGTCAGATCAACGTACATGTGCGAATGTTTCGAGGCTGCCGTGTCACGTTTGATGGGACCCTGAAAAGGGTCCACACCGAAATTTCGGATTCTACGTCATCTGAAGAAGTCAAGAGTAGTGTCTTCTGAATCCTGGCCAAGGTTCTTGGTTATACACTTCTTCAACTGATGGAGCTTTTACTGATTGTAATATTAAAAATGTGGGGAAAGTGATCGCGAGAAAGAATGACATATATATATATATAGATATATATATATATATATATATATATATATATATATATATATATATATATAGAGAGAGAGAGAGAGAGAGAGAGAGAGAGAGAGAGAGAGAGAGAGAGAGAGAGAGAGAGAGAGAGAGAGTATTTTAGATGAACTGCACGTGTGAGGTGTGAATGATAGATCCGGTTTATACAATGAGCAAGTGATTTGATAATTTGGTAGACGTGTCAACAGAGCAGGTGTGTATCGCACCTTAATCACCATCATCCCTAACGTATAACATAATGCCGGATCCATTGTCACAATGAAAATGTATGTAAAAAGCAACCAACTTACAAACAAAAAAAGCCAAATTAGAAATTATTTTTCGAACCTTTTTTTTGCGTAACCTATTTTCAAAATAATATAATATAAAATAATATAAAACAATACATATCTTCTTGAAATAAAATCTTATATAATGAAATAATTTAATGCATAAAAACATTCATATTAATTCAGTTGTTTTCCTATTTTCCTTTTAATTACCATGACGAGAAAATATAAAACATTGCACACATTGTGCGCGAACGACCAATAGTTTACTCAATAGTTTATTCCGCGACCCGAACACGAACGAAGCAATTGTTCGCGCAATCTTTTCAGCCTTGACGTTTCCATAAACAGGAGTTTATTGTCACAGCTTTTAACGAAGCAGTTTTGGGGCACTGGGACGCCAACTCCATGTCATTCAGTGAAGGTAGTAGTATATAATATCGAAATTGATTGCTCTGTAACGTAGAAGTTAACTTTGCAAGCGCCATAAAATTTTAGTTGAAAAAGTATGTACGACTGTAAGCCTACATGTCGGAATTTAACGTGCTTATATCAAATTTATGTTCAAACACGTTCACTGGAGGGGGGGGGGGGGGCGGCGGAAGGGGAGGAGGTCACAGATTGACTTGCGCCAGAAAATGTTCTCCAAATGAGAACAGGGGGTAGCGGCAAAAGAAGGCATCTGGAATTTGGAGAAAAAAAAAATTATAACAAGGAATTATATAATGAGCTGTCACGTTGCATATTAACATTATGTACATTTTACTACAGTCATTGACTGTACCATCTTTACCAACAAGCGATGAAACATCCTGTTAGTATCTCCTAGTGGAGTGGTAATCTTCTTAAGGACGACCACCTGATAGTGGATCATGGAAGCAATCACGACTGTGCCCAACATCCTTTCCACTGCCTTGTTTCATAGATACGATTAGGATATCGGAATACTGTTTTGTCATCAGATTGGATACTCTTCACTATGTAAGAGATATTAACATACATCTGTCACATGTTACAAATCAAGCCAAGTTGTTTAATTTAGCATGTTATGGTCAACCACAATGTCAGTATATGACATAATCCTTCGGTGAGCAGATAAATACTTTCGAACCAAATCCACAAACATTAGATCCAAGTGTATATGGTTGATCACGAGAAGTGACTCCGAAATCTCTTATACCAACTATCGTCCCTGATATATTGCTGGCTTCAGAAGAGTTGCTGAAATTGATAAGATCCTCAAGTGATAGTGAATATTCATGTAGAACACACAAATGTGGATGTAACAGTTCCAACCAATGTGATATTAATCAATAAAATAATGTTATTTATTCTGCTTGTTGTTTTAAATGCGTTTTGATCTCAACGCATATTTGTATTACAGTCAAATGTTAATATCCCACTTTCAAAAGTCGGGACTGAACTTGTGTCGTGCTTTTCACAGGTAGGTAGGTAACTAGGTTAACGTGCTTATATACCACTTCCTCACCAACCGAGGTACCATTAGAGTAGATGAACAAATGTGATAAGACCAAAATGTACAAACTAGCGTCCGTATATTGCTGGCTTCAGAAGAGTTGCTGAAATAGATAAGATGCTCAAGTGACGTGAAAATTCATGTAGAATACACAAATGTGGTTGCAACAGTTCCAACCTGAAATGTAAAATTTTTGGTGGCCAGGTTTGTTTCAGTTACCGAACCATGCTATTCATTTGAAAGAAAAAGAGGAGAGGATGAAGAATAAATAGTAAAATCTAGGAGTGGACCTGGGGGGTTACATATCACGACCATCCCCCTCCTCCCTCCGTTGAGGTCAAAACATTTTTAAAAATTATTATTATTATTTTACAATGCAATATTAGGTTATCCATATAGAATAGATGTCCATCGAACATATAGACAAAAGGATCAGCTAGGTCCCCCCCCCCCCCCCCCCGACGCACGTACCCACCCTCTCCCGCCCCCAACCAGTTCCACCACGGTACAGGAAATGAGTACCGGGGTAAAATAATCTGGTTTGCTTCTGCATACATTTGCATATATCAGCAAATAATTTATTTACTTTTTACTGGGACGTTGTTTCTTTGGAGTTTGGTATAATATGTGGTATGCAGACTCGTCTTAATTGAACGCTGTCAGCTTATTTGACAACTGAAAAATTGAGTAGATCAAATGACACAGGTAACAAGACTTGGTGTCACGGGATTCATAAAGGGAGTTAATTTGTTAAGCACTTTACAAAAACAAAAAGTGTTACCATTTTATGAATTATTGAAGTGGACTTAGCAATTTACGAGTGCCACTAGTTGTGGACGAGGGCACTCTTAGATTACGTCGAACTTTACTAGTAACTTATGTTTATACTTCTTTGTGAAACGCTCTCCAGTCGTAGATTTACGTTTACGTGCAAAACTACGTTTACGATGGCCGGGAGCCTATTTGACTAAACATCGTAAATTTACGTTTACATGTAAAACTTACACCTGTCGTACGTCTACCTCTACGTGTACGTTTACTCCATTTCACGAAGCCGGTCGTAGAAATACTACTAACTTACTTTGCACGTAAATCTACGTCTGTTTTCTTTTTCAACTCATTTAGCAGAAATTTTACATCTAATGCCGATTATTGATAAATCAATGTGCTCTAGTACTGTCATTACACCAAACAAACTCATAACTTTTAAAAAGAAAGAAGGAATAAACTTGATAAAGTTTGGAAACCACCGTTTCCGGTGTACCATCAAATGGTTGTACTGTACCAAATAAAAACCTATAGGCGACCATGTTAACCTATGTAGTTAAACACACTATATTATGGGTCAATTTCCTATATTTGCTTTGGGGGTTGTGGGGGGGGGGGGGGGGGACTGATGGATCGGGTACAAACTCTATATCAGATTTTGGTTACAATGGTAAACATTAATGTGATAAAGGAAAAGGCTCACAAGTTGGGGGGGGGGGGGGCACGTATCCCCCGCCCCTCCGTTTCATACTGGCCTATTAGGGCATGTCGATATGCACTTTAAAAAAAAAAAAACCCCACCATTTATGGTGATTTCAATTGCCAGCGCCCGGGGAAAGGCAAGTATTGCGTCCCCTTACCAGTGGACCGTTAGCACTCCCCACGTCCCTTTCACCAGTATAGAATTTTGCGCCCAGGGCAACCGCTCTGGTGGCCCCGCCCACGCTATGCCACTGTTTGGGTGTATTTTGGGTGTGGTTGTTTTGTTGTTGCTTTTTTTTTCTAGACAACTTTAACCCCTATCAAAATAATAGTCAGTTAAGTAGGCAGTCATTTGTGTATGGATATAATATTTTATTTCTAAATTGTAGAGAAAATATTATGTTGAATTTGAAAAAGATGAAAGTAAAACATTGTACATTGTCAAATATACGTTTTAAAATAATACGTTTGATAGCAGGGGCGGATCTAGACATTTGTAAAGGGGAGATTGTAAAAGGAGCAATTTGAGTTTGTGAAAGGCAAATGAGCAGAGGTCCGAAAGGGATCCACATATATTCGTAATAACAGAAGAACAGAACAGAAGACGAACAGAAGAACAGAAGAACAGAAGAAGAAGAACAGAAGAATTTATTTACACTCTGGCCGTTCAGCAACGGCATAGGAGGGCTACATAATATAAAGGAACATATATATATATATATATATATATATATATATATATATATACATGAAGAATTTGGGATTTACAATATAAATGTATATATGTACACACATTCACTTCACAATATACACATGACAAGATGGTGGTTGACAATATATGCAATAAATAAGTTATTTTCCAGTATAAACAGTACAATCCTTAAATACTGTTAGTTTGGGTGCATTTTGAGCGTTTAAAGATATTAGTAATAACATTTATTAATTTTGATAAATTCTTTAATACACTGATTCGTTTACTGTTCATGAGTTGTTTGAATTTGAAAGTATTTGGTCGTGTATAATAATATGGATGTAGAAACTGGACCCTGGAATCATGAAAATATTTACAAACGAAAATATAATGGTATTCGTCACCAATGTCTATTTCATCACATAGGTTACATAGCCTGTCTTTCTTAGGTATGTTATTCCAGCGTCCAGTTTCAATAGGCAAATAGTGATTAGATAATCTGAATTTCAAAATAATTGTCCACATCTTTTCAGGGATAATAGTAAAATATTTTTCTAGACTGAGGTGTTCTTTGTAATATCTGTATGTAGTGCCTTTCGATGAGAGTTCTATTTCGTTACTCCATGTTTGTAAATATTGGTCATATTGTGTATTTTTTATTTGTTGAGAGAGGACCTTAACTGATACAAAAGATTGGGAAAGCCAGACATCGCTCATTCCTAAATTATTCAGGATATTTTTTACTGTAGTGATCCAGTTATAATTGGTATTATTGCTAAGATGGTCTAATAACATTGCTCTATATAATAAGAAAGATAGTGTAGATTGTTTCCCCGATACAATTCGTGCCCTATAACAGACCATTCGTCTGTATATAGTTAGCTCGATAGGCATTCTCCCCAGCTCTCCATATAACATAAATAGTGGTGTCGATTTTTTTACTGGTAAAATATGTCTGAAAAAATGTATTTGGACAGCGTTTAAGATATCAGTTTTCTCATGTCCCCAAATTTCTCACCCATGTAGTAAAACTGGAAGGATCATCGAGTCGAACATTTTAAGTTTACAGTCGACTGACAGAAAATGTTCTTTGGCTTTTACAAGTACAAAATACATTGCTTTGGTAGCTTGTTGTTTAACTCTCATGTTTGTAATTCGGAAGTTGTTTTTATTAGTAAATGTAATTCCTACATATTTATACTCTTTTATGTTTTCTAAAGCAGTGTTTCCTATCTTGAAAATATGTCTGTACTCTTTAGCTGTACCGTTAAAAATAATTACCTTCGTTTTAGTGATATTAATTTTAAGTTTCCATGTCTTGCAATATTCATAAAAGGTGTTTAACGTATGCTGTAGGTCAGATGCAGTTGTTGCTAAGAGGGCTGTATCATCAGCATATAGCAGACAGATAAGTTGAAGACCAACGTCAATTGGGTTTTCGGGATTATCTGGGATAGGGAAAAGCCCTTCACATCCATGACTGAATAAGTAGTCTTCTAAATCATTTAAATATAAAGAAAATAAAACAGGTGATAAATTTTCGCCTTTCCGGATACCGTTGTTGCATGGAAATAGCCCGGAGTGTTGGTTGTTTACATATACAAGTGATTTAAGGCCTTGGTACATCTGGTGTATGATTCTAAAGAATTTGCCGTTTATATTATTATATAATAACTTTTGCCATAGATTAGTTCGTGAAACCATGTCGAAAGCTTTCTGAAAATCAACAAACGCGCAGTACAACTTCTTTTTTCTTTTTTTCAAGATATCTATCAAATTATGTAAGGTGAATATGTGGTCTGTTGTGGAGTAGCCTTTACAAAAAGCAGCCTGGACTTCACTCATATTATTTTCTTCAATAAATATATTTAAACGGTTATTGAGTATAGATCTAAATAACTTAGAACAACAGCAAAGCAATGTGATCGGTCGGTAGTTTTCAGGCGATAGGCGGTTTCCTTTATTTTTAAAAATTGGTATGATGATACCATTGAGCCATTCCTCCGGCAAAACACCGTGCTCGATGAGTATGTTAAACAGTTTAACGTAAACTGGCAAGAGAATTGTTGCGTTTGATTTAATGTACTCGTTAACGACTTTGTCAATACCAGCAGCTTTATCATTTTTAAGGTGTTTTATGCCTTTTAAAATTTCATCTTCGCTGAATTGTCCATTAATAATACTGTCATTGTTTACTTCATTTAGTGCTTCGTCCATATTAAATTCGGGTGTATTATCATCATTCGGTTCGCCCTTGTTTAAATTACTGAAGAAATTGAAGAATTCATTTACTGGGGGAACGTTTATGTCCGATTTGCGTGGTCCCTTTAATATTTTATAGAATCCCTTGGAATCGTCTAGTCGTAATGTTCTCATTTTCCTTTCAGTTTTAAATCTGTGTTGTGAGTATGCGTTAGAAATACATTTCTTATAGGACTTACTGGCATTAATTAACCTCTTTTTATTTTCTGTTGTTTTGTGTTTTGAGTATAATGTTTTTGATTCATGATACTGCCTTCGCAAATATTGACATCTTACCCAAAACCAGGGTCGCTTATTAGCAGTGGACTTTTTATCACGGTTGTTAGCGCGATCACGCACCTGACAAAATGTTGAGACTGCCGAGTCTAAAAATAGATTTTTCAGCGTGTCGGCTGCTTGGTTAACACGTGCTTGTATATCAACAGATTCATCGTCCAGTACTAAGAGGATTGTTTGAACTAAGTTATTATCGATATTATTGATATATTCCTCTCGTTTACTTACGATCCACTTACGAATGTTACTGGGCGCGACTTTATCACTTATATTCTTCCTAATATCGACATGCGTGTTTGAGTAAGTATTGCATTTATATGTAAGTGCTAATGCACAATGAATATCTGAGAAAAGTGGGTCAAAATCACAAATATCGAAATCAGTTACATTTTCAAAAACATGGTAGGTACCGATTGCGTAATCGATCAGGCTTGAGTCTTTGCTGGTTACTTTCCCTATGTTTTTATCATTTCCACATCTACCGTTTAGAATATATATATTATGTACTTTACACAGCTGTACAAGTTTTGCCCCATGTCCATTAACCCTTCCCTTGTCCTGGCTTTCCCTATCTCTAGGAATATCGATATTATCCAGCTTTGATATATCATTTAGGAAATTTTCCATATCAATATTATCAATAAAGATATCATCATCAAGAGTAATATAATCAGGATAACATTTGGTTGTGGCATTGAAATCACCCAATAACAGCAAAGGTTTTCCTGATTCTACATTTTGAGAGATTTCATTTTCTATAATGTCAAAAGTGTCTTCTTTAAAATATGGTGATCCAGTAGGTGGGATATATACAACACCTACTGTTAAGCAATTACCATCACCTTTCTGAGTTTGGATGTCTGTGATACTAAACCAAGATATATATTGAGAGGATATTTGTTCGGTGACTTTGACAATATTAGATAATTAATTTTTTACACCAATAACAATGCCGCCGGATGACCTTATACCTTTTCTATTATTGAAATAAGTTGTGAATCCTGGAATAAGTTTTAGCATACTGTCAGAGTCATCAGTTTTACTTTCAGTGAAACATAAAATGTCATATTTTGAAATAAAGGATAAGAAGTCAGGTATAATTAGTTTACTTTTTAACCCACAGACATTCAAACTTAGAATTTTTAACTTGACACAATCATTGTTAATATCAAGGTATTCTGTCCCATCAGTAACTTGTGTATTTTCAACAGAATGTTCTGTCTTCTTGTTCTGAATACTATCTTGGGGCTGATTTTCTGTGTGAAGTAAATTTCTGCAGTGAGTATTACTATTAGTATGGGGTTGCTTTACAATGAAAGGTAAATTATTTTGGTAAGTGATATTACTAGATTGGTTAGATATGATAGTTTGCTATGCATAACCAAGATTCTGGTGAGTAGCTGTATTTACAAGATTTTGTGAGTTACTCACAGGTGAAATGCTAATTGGATTGTTAACATGGAGGTCAGAAATCACAGTCTGTTCAGAATGGTGTAAGTTAGAGTAGGCATTAATGTCTATTAACTCATTATGTGAACTATCTTTACCTATATGGTTGTAAGGAGTATCAACATGTACTCTATTTTGTGAATAACTAGGGAAGTAAGCATCAGTATGTACAACATTTGGTAAATTATTTACAAATAGGTCAGTAGCAGAACTGTTAAAAATTAAATCATTATGTGGAATGGTATCTGTCTCTCTATTTTGACAACCATAAGTAGTATTACTATCTGCAATCATAGTTGCATGACTATTATGGTAGCTATAGGTAATATCAGTATCAGCATGTACACTATTTTGTGAATAATTACCAGGGTAAGTGTCAATATGTACAGAATTGTTTGACTTACTCACAAGGTCACTAGCATCACAGTTAATGGTTAATTTATTATGTGAGATCATATTTGTATCTCTATTACTATATTGTGAGTAATTATAAAGATGATGAACACGAGAAGAGACGCGTTTTCGGGACAGTTTACTACACACCCATGTCCAGACCACGGTACGGCCCTGCGTTTAATGGGAGCTGGTACAGGAAATAGGTACTGGTTGGAAAATATCGTCTGGTTTGTTGCTGCATACATTTGCATATATCAGAAAATATGCATACTCGTCATAATTGAACGCTATCAGCCAATTTAAAAATTAAAAAAAAAAAAAAAAGAGGGGATAAAAAAAAAGAGTTGTTTTTGTTTAATGACACCACTAAAACACATTGACCCGTAACAGTTCAACTGCTCGTGGCCCACAGCTCCGGGGCGTAGCTTCACTTGAGGAGGGAATATGTAGTAGTGTTGATATAAAATGCTCCTACGGGCAGTAGCTAGTGGGAATTTCCCTATTAGCTCAGTTGGTAGAGCACTGGACTCTCGTACTGAGAGTCTGTGATTCGAATCCCTTCAGTGAAGGTTGATATTTTTCTGTTACACGTGCAAAACGTACCTTACGATGTTTAGTGAATTTGGCTCTGGTGCTTATAAAACTTTAGCCCGAGTACTCTGACTGTAAGAGAGCTAGACGGACATTTGGACATAATGAGAGCGTATTTATGTCCAAATGTCCGTCTAGCTCTCTTACAGTCAGAGTACTCGGGCTAATAAAACTTGAGTCTAGACTCGAGACTGTAATAAAGTCTAAGACGTGAATGTCATAGCAACGCCATACAATTTTTTTTATGTGTGTGAGGTCATTGGAGATTGAGTCTGGACTCCAAAAGTTTTATAATTCAACTAGCTTTTCAGACGAAGTACGTATTGCTATTTAATTAAACTTTTGTTAATCATAATATAGAAAGATGATATGTAGTAAATACAGAACCACATACCAGTTGTGTTGCCATACTATTTATTGCACTCGTTATAGTGCGCAGAATGTATACCACTCGACTCTGGGTGGGAGCTGGTACCGGGCTGCGATACCTATATATATATATATATATATATATATATATATATATATATATATATATATATATATATATACTTACCGTACTTAAGTCCGATGGCTTAAACTCTACACCACTGAGGTTCATTTTTGGTTCAATTTTGGTTCATTATTTATTTATTATTATTATTATTATTATTAAATTTATTTTATAGTTTATTTTATTTTATTTTATTTTATTTTATTTTGGTTTGTCTTGGGGTCCTTTATTGTTTAATCCAACTAAAACGTATTATCATTGGCATGGACCAGGCACAGTTGTTTTGAAATCGATCTTCCTTCTGCATGTGTATATTGCTCCAGGATATTGTCGTGTGATATAAATTACACCCAGTGTCGTTTCTAACAGTGGGCGGGTAAAACAATTATAAACAACCTGTTACCTATTGTATATCATATACATATAAGTGAGTGTGTGTGTGTGTTTTGTGTTGCATTAAACGAGCGAAACAGCCAATATTTTAGTAATAGTTGTTCTATTGCTTCTCTTTTCATGTGTTTCTTGGGATTTGTATATTGTATTTGTTTCTCTCTTCCCCTCTCTCATATTATCTCTCTCGGTCTCTGTCTCTCTGTCTGTCTCTCTCTCTCTCTCTCTCTCTCTCTCTCTCTCTCTCTCTCTCTCTCTCTCTCTCTCTCTCTCTCTCTCTCTCTCTCTCTCTCTCTCTCTTCCTTCTGTGTGCGTCTTTTCAAATGTCTGACTTTTCGCCTGTCTATCTTAGAAGGGACTATTTGCATATAACATACATAGACGTTAAAGAGTGCATGCCTAATATGCAAACTAAAAATACTAAGGTCACATTTTAGTGATGACAACTTTTGAATATCAATATCTCAACCTCTGAGAACGGAGTTGTGTGCTGGTGACGTTATATTTGAAATTTGTTGGTCATAATTTAGTATCGTCGTCATCACAATTATCATCCTCATCACTATCATCCACATGATCATGATGATAATGTTGGGGTTTTTTCGTTTTCTTTTCTTTACATAATTATTAACAGAAGATGGCGTGGACAGGAGCATATTTCTTTTTGATAATTTTGACTGGAGCCGTAGGTGCCTGCAACGTAAAACCAAGACGGACAGATATCACGGACTTCGGATATAAGAGCATGTTTCATGGATGGGTAGACGTTCAAGGACAGGGAGCGAACAATGACTATTGCAGGTATGTGTGTTTCACTCAAATATAGCTCTGAAATGAGGAGGCATTAACTGTTTCTGATTTAACTCTATATATTAAATACTTAGCAGGTATTTAAGTGAATATTTCATTCTATATGTAAAAAAAAAAACATGTTATATAAGTGTCCATCACAGTCGTTGTTTACGACACGAGTACCTAAATTATCATATTTTCCAAGCAAGAGCGAGTGTTGTAAACATCGTCAGTCATAGATACGAATGCAATAGTATGTTTATTACAGTATACTTATTCTGCTAAATTAATAAATATACATTCTAGTTCAATCAACCAAGTTTACAAGTTTATTTATTGCCTTAAGTTTTACAACTCATCAACATACATAATAAACATGTCTAAAAACAATATGTACAGTATAATGTTGGGGAGTTATTTTCACCTAATATGGTAAATGTCAAAAACACAATAATAATATAACTATACAGTATAAAACTAGATTAAATCAAGTTGTTTCTTAAATTATTTGTCCGAATTAAATATTTCTCAAGGTTACTGAGCTCTTTAATATTTTCAACAGTTGGATTAGCTTAAAAACACTAGTCGTCTGTAATAAGTTTCTTTTGTTTAACAACACCACTAGAACACATTGATTTATAAGTATCGGCTATTCGATGTCTAACATTTGGTGATTGTTTACATATGTTTTAGAGAAGAAACCCGGTACATGTTTCCATTAGTAGCAAGGGATCTTCCATATGCACTATCCCATAAACAAGATAACACATACCACAGCCTTTGATATACCAGTCGTATGCACTGGCTTGTTTGAAATAATACGCTTTAATAACATTTTGTCTTAGATTATTATATTGGTGACACTGCAGTGTAAAATGGAATTCATCTTCGATTTCATTGGAATTACAAACTGTACATAATATTTGTGTTTTTTCAACATTATATCTACCAAATTCTATATTTAACTTATGAACACATATTCTAATCTTTGCTAATTATTTTAAATAAAGCATTAGTATAGGTTTTTTTCAAATAGGTTTGTAACTTAAATTCGTTTATTAAATATTGATAACGACTTCCTTTTGAGGTTGTTTTTATTCTGCTATAGCATTCTTGCATAAATACATCCCGTAATCTTTCTTTTATTATGGTAAAAATATCATTATCTAACTTTTTGACCGGCCTCGGTGGCGTCGTGGTTAGGTCATCGGTCTTCAGGCTGGTAGGTACTGGGTTCGGATCCCAGTCGAGGCATGAGCTTTTTTAATCCAGATACCGATTCCAAACCCTGAGTGAGTGCTCCGCAAGGCTCAATGGGTAGGTGTAAACCACTTGCACCGACCAGTGATCCATAACTGGTTCAACAAAGACCATGGTTTGTGCTATCCTGCAAATTTATTTTGGGAAGCGCAAATAAAAGATTCCTTGCTGCTAATCGGAAAGAGTAGCCCATGTAATGGCGACAGCGGGTTTCATCTCAAAATCTATGTGGTCCTTAACCATATGTCTGACGCCATATAACCGTAAATAAAATGTGTTGAGTGCGTCGTTAAGTAAAACATTTCTGTCTTTATCTAACTTTTCTAAATTCCATATTTAACTTAAACCAATCCTGCCTATTTGTGTCTGATATTCGTTAACCAGCTGTCTTCGTATTGCTGCATTTCTACATAAAGAGCCCGTAAAATACAATTATTTGTGTTACATAACTTAATCCAAAATTTTAAAATTCTTAATTTCCTCACTATTGCATCGGAAAGCGCCTTAGTTCACTATATACAAAATCGTTACATGTGCCTTTATGTACATGCAATATTTCTATATTTGTAACTTTATGAAATCCCCATATTTCACAACCATAATTTAAAACACTATTTACATATATGTCGAATATAGATAACATTGTTTCAATATTAAAACAATTCTTAATGCAAATACCTAATACTGCAAACAGTGCTTTTCGACCTTGTTCTGCAGTTCTTTTCTGTGTGCGGTTAAACTTACCATTATAGAAAAACAAGAAACCAAAATAATTAAATAATCCATGACAGAGGATGTTTATAACACGAGTGCCTAAATTATTATATTTTCCGAGGGAGTGCGAGTGTCGAATGTAATATTCTGTTTATTACCGTAGAATTGTTCTGCTAAATTAATACATATACATTCTAGTTCAATCAACCAGTAGAAATGTGCCAGAAAGCAGTGCTAGAAAAACCGTCTAGCACACGTCCCCTAGACGGTGATGCGCCCTTTTCATTTCCGTAGGCGCCAACCTCACTTCCTGTTTTTGGCTTAGTTTGACTTAAAATCATTTCGGCCGCAGTTTGTAAACAGTCCGACACAGTTTATTTTGGCAGCCCGTCTAAATTGCTCAAATCACCTTAAAACCTTTTCGGTCGAGCACTCTAATTTTATTGTTTGGACTTAAATTGTTGTAGCTCTGTTTTTTTCTTGGTCTTTGACCAACTACTAAATTCGTATTCCAAATTCCGCCCACCTCAAACTTACCATAAATAAAAATAAAATAATGAACAGAACAATAATTAAACATATTTATTTTATTTATTATGTGGATTTTTGGTCTACAAATTGTTATTGTCAGTTGTGATTTGTGAATTCATCATTATTAAGGTCTATGACAGTCACTTTTTGGAACCTTGTTTTGACTTCGTACACAATAAATGAAACATATCCAACGTTAATTTTATCATATGATATATTTGACAAAAGGTAGTTTTTTTTATTTTTTTAAACTTAAACTTAATATTTTTTGTAGAATTATGAAAAATTAAATATACCGACCTGTAAACAGCGTTGTTTGCTTGTAGAAATTTAACAGGGGTCAAGGTTAGTAGACCAGTTTTTATTTTAATGTGGCGATGCATTATAATAATATAGCTAATTTTGAATTTGAATGACGTCAGAATTCCAATGACGTCACTTTGCACCTCCTTAGGGACCATAACAAAAGTATATTGAAGCCAGAGAGACTAAGTCACTTAGTCTTGATTCTGACCCCCAACCCCTCTCAAAAAGACTAAATGGGCAGCTGACTTTGGCTTCATCCAAATTGACGTTACAGAACAAGGTTTGGAAAAGACCAAAGGGAGACAGTAGTAATATAAAAGATACAAACAGTATTTATTCATGAATGCACATAGTGAAACAATGTTTTTAAACAGTGATATGAGGCCAACCAAGGCACTCTGAAAGGCTTTGTAACTATTATACTATACATCCAATGACAATATGCCCATTGGTATCTTTCATCAGACGCCAATGACATAAGCTCCAAGTTGGCCTATTTCTCAAGTCATATTTCCCAGCAATTTAAGATAATTTATGCTTCTTTTCTCTTCTTTTTTGCTGTTGCAATTGCCGTTTTTCGGCTCTATTCTGGAGGTAGTGACATACCTTTATGTGTTTGTCTTTGTCAGCGGGTGACAAAAACACATAGCTGCAGCCAAAGGTGCATGCTTCCCAATGACCCCGAATTGATGGACAGTTTTTGTCCACATTTCCAGGATCAGCTGGATTACCTTTCATACCAATGTATGTCATGTAATGGTCTGGGAAAGACGGATCAGGAGTTGGGGAGAAACTGTGTCCACCTTGTCTGTAGAGGTTGGACATGAAGGCTGCAGCTTTTGGTGGCTGCCTTGAACAGTGGGCGCAGGATTTCAATTGACACTTCACAAACTCTAATCCATGGCACCTACGTATGCAATGTGACATAAGAAATGCCATTTCAGTCTTGTACGAGGAGTCCTCTGTTACCTTTGGTTTCGAAAAGTAAGCTTTAATTCCCTCGAAGTCATTCTGGGGAATAACCTCAAAAGTGTCATACGTCTTGTTTTTCCAGTATGAGCCGGCTATTTTATAAGCATTGTCGAAGTCCAATCTGTCCTTTACCTCTGGATCATCAGTATACTCTGTATCCGATTCAACATGCCTGGGTAGTACAACAGATGTCAAATCCTTTGACCTAGGAGCCCAGGCATGCTCAATCGGATTTTCTTTCGAGTTCCCAGGAGCATGCTGGGTGATCCCAAGATAGTCCAGATTGAGACTTTTCCACAAATTGCCATAAATATACATATTATGGTAACACTTGACAGACCAATCTGGGCCACCATCAGTGATTAGGCCTACAGCATGTTTATCAGGAAACTGAGTTTTGAGGATCTCATGTAGATCGTTAGCATGATTCTGTGCTGTTGAGCTGTGATAACGAACAGGGCGAAGGTATATATGATGGGTCCCTGTACGAGGAACTACAAAGTGTAGCCTACCTTGGCTATCTCGCACAAACTTATTTTGACTTTCATCATTCAACTTTCTACCAGGTGGTGATAGTGACCTACTGCGGGATAAAGACAAAGAAGGACCTCGTTTGGGGGAGCAACTTCTTGCTCTAATACAAGGTTGCCTTGCTGGTGACTGTCCCCTTTTCTTTTCTAAGATCAAATAGCCAGATGGATTTAGTTTGGCGTTGGGCTCTGGAAAATCATGATCCTCATAATTTGGTTTGTCTTTGTTCATGAAAAATCGATCAATCTGGTGAAAAAAGAGAAGTGACTCTTATTAAAGAAAATCATCCTAAACACGCTCAAGATGTATAACAACAATTGTTTGTTTGTTTTTTGTTTTGTTTGTTTTATTACTTTATTATTTATTAGTGTTACACATGATTGCCAAACCACTTGTCATACTAAGAGAGCTAACTCTTTACGATCGTTACAACGGCAAAACATGTGTGGTACCAACATGACCGTTATAACGAGAGTTGACTGTAATACATACCTAGCCACCTTGATATCCTGGTTTGCATGGGCAGTAGGTCGACAATAAATACCTTGGCCAGTGTTTTGAAGCCTTTTGGGTTGTGTTTGTATGATGATTTTCAAGTTCAAAGCAAGTGAAGCCAAAAGTGATAAAAAGACTAAATGGAGATGTTGAAATCGTAAAGCATTGAAACATGCGCAGTGACGTAACAAAAATACCGTCCGTCTATATAGGCTGTATACTAGCCATAGTCATAGTTTTAAAACATGTTTTTCATATATAATTTTTGTTTGTGTCAAAGAAGGGGGAAAAAGAAAAGAATTTTGGCAAAAAGAGATGATGTTCTGTGAAATTAAATAAAATTATATCAAAACTTGTATGATTTAAGGAGACTGTGGGGTACTTCCATGTTAGTTCTAAAATGGACTGCAATCACAGGACTGTCATTTTGGCTTCGTCTTCAATAAAATATCACATATCTTAGTGTGATTTGTTTGACTATAGTATTGTCGGAAATAGAATAAAAATTAGTTTCGTCGATTATTTCTGTAATATTATGTAAATATCTATTTAATGATAGTGTACCTAATTTAGCATTTACTTGTTTTGGCTTTCATTGATGTACAAGGTGGTGTTTACTCTTGAAATTAAAATAAAGATGTGATTTGTGCACTTTACAGACTATAATAAAATTTGATCAACATGTGTCAATTTCATTGCTGTTAAATTATGTGAGGGACTGTTTCTGATGACGGTTTACCCCTATCCCTCTCCAAAATAAAATATTTGCAAACATTTATAAGTAACATTTGAGCAAAACTGTTAAGAAAATTTTGAGTTTGTGATCTATTATACCGGTATTAAAGGTGCTATCTCAAAGTTGCATAATGACAGCTATTGCAAATCATGTTTTATTGAATTTTGCTTTAACATTTAAAAACTACACCTTTAACTATATGCCCATAAACGATTATAGGAAATAATTTTATCGACTAATCTAATTTATTTATTCTGCAATTCAAAATAATCAGTTAACTAGCAGTTTTAAATTAAAAGTTTGTTTAAGGGTCAATGAAATTGACATACAGTAGAATCTCATTGGCTCGAACGCCCAACGGTCGAACCTACCGGTATTCTCGAACCAAGAACAATGTCCCGATTTTCTCTCTCTATTAAACCCTTTTTATTTTGGTGCTGATTGGTCGAATACCCCTAGGGTCGAACATAAGCTTTCTCTCGAACCAGTTTATTAGTCCGAACTGTAAAATTAAACATATATAGCTCGAACGACTAAGTCTATCCGAAGAAATACAAAAAATAATTTATATTTATTTACGAATTTTTCATTGACCCTTTCACGTCAGTCACAAAGTAAGTTAATATAAATTCGGAAGTGGAACGAATTAATCCTAGATCATATGCCGGCTTCTCATGTTGTTTATTTAGCATCTATCGGTAATTATCTTTCTAGTACAGATAATAGGCCTACGATAATCGTGAGCTGAATGAACCTTGCATGAAACACCAATCAATTGGTGAGCCTAGTTCGGCCTCGCCGGTTTACTTTAATCATTTAAATCGCTACTCTACGCATGAGCGTCGGCATATTTTGTTTTTAACTTGAAATACAGGAGAGATCAATGTAATGTAGTGATTGCAACAATAAAAGGTAAAGGGCCTCCGCCTGTGCTTCGTGCACTTTCATTCTTTTCTCAACGTTGTCAATATGTCGCAAAAGATTCTACAACAGCATAATAAAGAACGATTTTTTAAATTAATAAATATTTATAAATACAGACTACCAGTGTGTTTGTTATTTGTTTATTCAACGGTGATAAATAATAGTTACAAATATGTATCTCATCCGACATTTGAAGGCGACTTCGTTACTCATGAGTCAATCGGACCATCTCGCCCAAGCCAGTTTTACGGAAATATGCGAGGTATTCCGATTGGTTTTTGTGTTACAGAAGCACCCGACAACGGCCGAATGCATGGTTCGAACTACCCGATGGGTCGAACAGACTTTGATGCACCGACAGTGTTCGAGCCAATGAGATTCTAATGTATATCATCAAAATGTGTTATAGTCTGTTCCAATAAAGGTCACAAATCTCCTGTTTACTGACAACTTTATTTTAATTTCAAGAGTAAACACCACCTTGTACATCAATGACAATCTAATTAAAGTTAGCTCCACTATTACATGTGGATCTAACAGTAGCCCGTTGGAGCTCATGTCCAGCTGACCTTTCATTCGACCAATCAAAACCTTACTTGCAAAACCATGCCAGTGATTTAAAAAGAATTTGAAAACATTCGGGATTATGCCGAGGGTAATACGAAATGATTCGGGTGAATTACGAAGTATGCCGGAAACTAATTTCAATATAAAGTTTTTATAAAAAT